>NW_027464887.1:57500-60000 GCF_043290135.1 Rhipicephalus microplus
AATGTGAAAGCGCTTGCAAACGTCGTTAGGTTAGGTTAGGTTAGGTTAGGTTACGTTAGGTTAGGTTTGGTTAGGTTAGGTTAGGTTACGTTATGTTAGGTTAGGTTGGGTTAGGTTAGGTTAGGTTACGTTAGGTTAAGGTATGAACCGTCGTAAAACCGCAATAAACAATGTCACTTAGTGAGATGCAGTGTTTTTCACCATTACAAGTTGGGAACTGCGATATCTAATGTGAAAGCGCTTGAAACCGTCGTAATGTTGTAGAAAGCAATGTAAAGTAGCGAGTAAAACGTTTTCTAACGATAGAAGTGCGAAGGTTATGTTAGGTTGAGTTATGTTAGTTTAAGCTAGGTAGCGTCGTGAAACCACCAAAAACGACGTCATCTAACGAGATAGTGTTGTTTTATTGCGAGTACGAAACTGCGCTAGGTAAAATGTGAAAGCACACAAAACGGCATGAACAAGCCAAATACTGCGTGTTGTACCGTTACAAGTGCGAAACTGCTATGTTTTGACATTCTCGGTAAAGCGCATGCAAGTATCGTGAAACCTTAAAACACGATGTCATTTAGCGAGATACAGCGTTCTGTACTGTAATAAGTTGGTGAGAAACTGTGAGGTCAAGCAAATATCGTAATTGTGAACGAAACAGTGTAATTGAGCGTCTTTAGATACAAGTGCGAATGTTAGGTTAGGTTGACATATCAACCGTCGTAAAACCGCAATAAACAGTCACTTAGTGAGATGTAGTGTTTTTCAAGATTACAAGTCGGGAACTACGATATCTAATGTGAAAGCGCATGAAACCGTCGTAATCTTGTAGAAAACATTGTAAAGTTGCGAGCAAAACGTTTTCTAACGATAGAAGTGCGAAGGTTAGGTTAGGTTAGGTTAGTTTAAGCTAGGTAGCGTCGTGAAACTACTAAAAACGACGTCATCTAACGAGATAGTGTTGTTTTATAGCGAGTATTAAACTGCGATAGGTGAAATGTTGTGAAAGCACACAAAACGGCATGAACAAGCCAAATACTGCGTGTTCTACCGTTACAAGTGCGAAACTGCTATATTGTGATATTCTCGTTAAATAGCATGCAAGCATCGTGAAACCTTAAAGAACAATGTCATTTAGCGAGATACAACGTTCTGTACTGCAATAAGTTGGTGAAAAACTGTGAGGTTATGCAAATATGGTAATTGTGAACAAAACAGTGTAATAGAGCGTTTTTAGATACAAGTGCGAATGTTAGGTTAGGTTAAGATATGAACCGTCGTAAAACCGCATTAAACAATGTCAATTAGTGAGATGCAGTGTTTTTCACCATTAAAAGTCGGGAACTGCGATATCTAATGTGAAAGCGCTTGCAACCGTCGTTAGGTTAGGTTAGGTTAGGTTAGATTAGGTTAGGTTGGGTTGAGTTGGGTTAGGTTAGGTTAGGTTAGGTTAGGTTGGGTTAGGTTAGGTTAGGTTAGGTTACGTTAGGTTAGGTTAGGTTACGTTAGGTTAGGCTAGGTTACGTTAGGTTAGGTTAGGTTAGGTAAGGATAATTTGGTTAGGTTAGGTAAGGTTAGGTTAGGTTAGGTTAGGTTTGGTTAGGTTAGGTTAGGTTAGGTTAGGTTATGTTAGGTTAGGTTGGGTTAGGTTAGGTTAGGTTACGTTAGGTTAAGGTATGAACCGTCGTAAAACCGCAATAAACAATGTCACTTAGCGAGATGCAGTGTTTTTCACCTTTACAAGTTGGGAACTGCGATATCTAATGTGAAAGCGCATGAAACCGTCGTAATCTTGTAGAAAACATTGTAAAGTAGCGAATAAAACGTTTTCTAACGATAGAAGTGCGAAGGTTCGGTTAGTTTGAACTAGGTAGCGTCGTGAAACCACCAAAAACGACGTCATCTAACGAGATAGTGTTGTTTATTGCGAGTACGAAACTGCGATAGGTAAAATGTTGTGAAAGCACACAAAACGGCATGAACAAGCCAAATACTGCGTGTTGTACCGTTACAAGTGCGAAACTGCTATGTTGTGACATTCTCGGTAAAGCGCATGCAAGTATCGTGAAACCTAAAGAACGATGTCATTTAGCGAGATACAGCGTTCTGTACTGTAATAATTTGGTGAGAAACTGTGACGTCAAGCAAATATCGTAATTGTGAACGAAACAGTGTAATTGAGGTTCTTTAGATACAAGTGCGAATGGTAGGTTAGGTTGACATATCAACCATCGTAAAACCGCATTAAACAATGTCACTTAGTGAGATGTAGTGTTTTTCAACATTACAAGTCGGGAACTACGATATCTAATGTGAAAGCGCATGAAACCGTCGTAATCTTGTAGAAAACATTGTAAAGTTGCGAGTAAAACGTTTTCTAACGATAGAAGTGCGAAGGTTATGTTAGGTTGAGTTATGTTAGTTTAAGCTAGGTAGCGTCGTGAAACCACCAAAAACGACGTCATCTAACGAGATAGTGTTGTTTTATTGCGAGTACGAAACTGCGATA
>NW_027464887.1:61200-87200 GCF_043290135.1 Rhipicephalus microplus
GGACACAAAACGGCTTGAACTAGCCAGGTACTGCGTGTTGTACCGTTACAAGTGCGAAAATGCTATATTGTGATATTCTCGTTAAAGCGCATGCAAGCATCGTGAAACCTTAAAGAACGATGTCATTTAGCGAGATACAGCGTTCTGTACTGTAATAAGTTGGTGAAAAACTGTGAGGTCATGCAAATATCCTAATTGTGAACGAAACAGTTTAATAGAGCGTTGTTAGATACAAGTGTGAATGTTAGGTTAGATTAAGATATGAACCGTCGTAAAACCGCATTAAACAATGTCACTTAGTGAGATGCAGTGTTTTTCACCATTACAAGTCGGGAACTGCGATATCTAATGTGAAAGCGCATGAAACCGTCGTAATGTTGTAGAGAGCATTGTAAAGTAGCGAGTAAAACGTTTTCTAACGATAGAAGTGCGAAGGTTATGTTAGGTTGAGTTATGTTAGTTTAGGCTAGGTAGCGTAGAGAAACCACCAAAAAGGACGTCATCTAACGAGATAGTGTTGTTTTATTGCATTTAGGAAATTGCAATAGGTGAAATGTTGTGAAAGAACACAAAAAGGCATGAACAAGCCAGATACTGCGTGTTGTACCGTTACTAGTGTGAAACTGCTATATTGTGATATTCTCATTAACGCGCATGCAAGCATCGTGAAACCTTAAAGAACGATGTCATTTAGCGAGATACAGCGTTCTGTACTGCAATAAGTTGGTGAAAAACTGTGAGGTTATGCAAATATCGCAATTGTGATCGAAACAGTGTAATAGTGCGTTTTTAGATACAAGTGCGAATGTTAGGTTAGGTTAAGATATCAACCGTCGTAAAACCGCATTAAACAATGTCACTTAGTGAGATGCAGTGTTTTTCACCATTACAAGTCGGGAACTGCGATATGTAATGTGAAAGCGCTTGCAACCGTCGTTAGGTTAGGTTAGGTTAGGTTAGGTTAGGTTGGGTTAGGTTAGGTTAGGTTAGGTTGGGTTGGGTTGGGTTAGGTTGGGTTGGGTTGGGTTGGTTGGGTTAGGTTGGGTTAGGTTAGGTTAGATTACGTTAGGTTAGGTTAGGTTAGATTAGAATAGGTCAAGTTAGGTGAGGTTGGGTTGGGTTGGGTTAGGTTAGGTTTGGTTGGGTTGGGTTGGGTTGGCTTAGGTTAGGTTAGGTTAGGTTAGGTTGGGTTAGGTTCGGTTAGGTTAGGTTGGGTTGGGTTGGGTTAGGTTAGGTTAGGTTGGGTTGGGTTAGGTTAGGTTAGGTGAGGTTAGCTTAGGTTAAGTAAGGTTAGGTTAGGTTAGGTTAGGTTAGGTTGGGTTGGGTTGGGTTGGGTTAGGTTAGGTTAGGTTAGGTTGTATTAGGTTAGGTTAGGTTAGGTAAGGTTAGGTTAGGTTAGGTTAGGTTAAGATAAGAACCGTCGTAAAACAGCATTAAACAATATCACTTAGTGGGATGCAGTTTTTTTCACCATTACAAGTCGGGAACTGCGATATCTATTGTGAAAGCGGTTGAAACCGTCGTATTGTTGTAGAAAGCAATGTAAAGTAGCGAGTAAAACGTTTTCTAACGATAGAAGTGCGAAGGTTATGTTAGGTTGAGTTAGTTTAAGCTAGGTAGCGTCGTGAAACCACCAAAAACGACGTCATCTAACGAGATAGTGTTGTTTTAAGGCGACTACAAAACTGCGATAGGTGAAATATTGTGAAAGGACACAAAACGGCTTCAACTAGCCAGGAACTGCGTGTTGTACCGTTACAAGCGCGAAACTGCTATATTGTCATATTCTCGTTAAAGCGCATGCAAGTATCGTGAAACCTTAAAGAACGATGTCATTTAGCGAGATACAGCGTTCTGTACTGTATTAATTTGGTGAGAAACTGTGAGGTCATGCAAATATCCTAAATGTTAACGAAACAGTGTAATAGAGCGTTTTTAGATACAAGTGCGAATGTTAGGTTAGGGTAAGACATTAACCATCGTAAAACCGCATTAAACAATGTCACTTAGTGAGATGCAGTGTTTTTCACCATTACAAGTCGGGAACTGCGATATCTAATGTGAAAGCGCATGAAACCATCGTAATGTTGTAGAGAGCATTGTAAGGTAGCGAGTAAAACGTTTTCTAACGATAGAAGTGCGAAGGTTATGTTAGGTTGAGTTATGTTAGTTTAGGCTAGGTAGCGTCGTGAAACCACTAAAAAGGACGTCATCTAACGAGATAGTGTTGTTTTATTGCATGTAGGAAATTGCTATAGGTGAAATGTTGTGAAAGCACACAAAACGGAATGAACAAGCCAGATACTGCGTGTTGTACCGTTACAAGTGTGAAACTGCTATATTGTGATATTCTCGTTGAAGCGCATGCAAGCATCGTGAAACCTTAAAGAACGATGTCATTTAGCGAGATACAGCGTTCTGTACTGCAATAAGTTGGTGAAAAACTGTGAGGTTATGCAAATATCGTAATTGTGAACGAAACAGTGTAATAGAGCGTTTTTAGATACAAGTGCGAATGTTAGGTTAGGTTAAGATATTAACCGTCCTAAAACCGCATTAAACAATGTCACTTAGTGAGATGCAGTGTTTTTCATCATTACAAGTGGAAAACTGCGATATCTTATGTTAAATACAGATATCTTATGATAAAAAAGACAGTACGGCAGCAGTGCACATTGGCATCGCTTACTAAATCTACGCCTGTTTCAGATGCGCCTGCGACCGATGCATCATTGACGCAGCCTGATACTCTGGCCCAGGCAAAGCGGGGCGTGTTTGCTTGTCGACGACGAAAGCAGCGCATCACCAGAGGGCGACGGTTCACCGCTGCTATAAAAGACGCTGCAAGAAAGTCGTCGCCTACAGTACGGCAGCAGTGCACATTGGCATCGCTTACTAAATCTACGCCTGTTTCAGATGCGCCTGCGACCGATGCATCATTGACGCAGCCTGATACTCTGGCCCAGGCGAAGCGGGGCGTGTTTGCTTGTCGACGACGAAAGCAGCGCATCACCAGAGGGCGACGGTTCACCGCTGCTATAAAAGACGCTGCAAGAAAGTCGTCGCCTACAGTACGGCAGCAGTGCACATTGGCATCACTTACTAAATCTACGCCTGTTTCAGGTGAGAATTTGTCTGTTGTATTCAACAGCATTTATTTTTTTTGCGATTTGTGCACTGCTGCCGGACGTACTGTTCCTGTGTCATCGTTTGCAAGTGAACGCATTTGTGTTGGCTAACCATGTCGAAGGATGCACGCGATACTGCTAAAGCAATCGAAGACTTACGACGAGAACTAAGAAAGGAACTTCGAGATATAAAAGATGCTTTGAACGAAGTGAAAGAACTCAGAGCAGATATTCAATCTGTAATAAAAGAAAACCAAGAGCTCAAAGCTGAAAATGACAGACTACATCGTAGAATAGAGGAGGTCGAAACTTACCAGCGCTCAAATAATCTGGAAATTAAGGGTGTCCCATCTGATGTTGAACCCCTTGATGCGGTTAAGAAAATCTGTGGTGCCATTCAAGAAGAAATAACTTCAGATGACGTCGATATCTGTCACAGAGTACCGACTGCTCGTCATGACCAAACTAATATAGTAGTCCGATTTGTGCGCAGGACAAAGAAGCTTGCCATTCTAAGCAAGTCAAAGAAAATTAGAATTGACAGCAAGGACCTGGGCAGCCAGACGTCTTCTGCAGTATATGTCAATGAGCACTTGACGAAACACGGAAAACAGCTTCTTGGATCAGCTATTCAGAGAAAGAAGGAACTGCGTTGGAAATTTGTCTGGACATCGGGGGGCAAGATATTTGCTCGTAGAAACGAAACCTCGCCTATACTAAAGATAAGAAACGCAGATAATCTTGCCAAGATGACCGTGGAAGGGGGCGGAACTGCCACAGAGTGAACATTTTTTTTGCACAAACTGATATACGTTCGTTTAAGATGAGCACCGATACAGAAATACCTAGTGATGGCTATCATGATAGCAGTTCTGCGAATGGTCTTCTTGGGGCTGCGCGCAGGTGCATAAAGGTTTTTCATTTAAACACACGCAGCATACGCCACAAGACAGATAAGATCCTCAGTATATTTAGCTCCCTTACATTTAGCTTTGACTTGTTGCTGTTCTCTGAAACCTGGCTAACTGTAGGCGAAGATCCACCATATTTCGAGAACTACACTTACAATGGCATAGTGCGTCCCGTTGGTAGAGGTGGTGGAGTGGCTATTTACGTCAAACAATCATTAAAGCATGAAGTTGTCCCCCAATTTTCCCTGGTTAATGAAGTTGTAGAGTGCCTCATGGTTCGCTTAGAAAAAGCATTCGCTGTGATCGTTTACAGACCACCCTCGGGGTGTAAAACAAAGTTCATTTCATTCATTGAAGACGTTTTTGAGTACTTATGTCCTACTGGCTTTCCAATTGTGATAATGGGCGATGTAAACATCGATATGCTCTCTCAGGATGCAACTTCACGGCAGTTAATAGCGCTGGCAAATTCTTTTGCCTGTAATAGCGTAATTTCTAAGGCAACCCGCCTAACTGCAGAGACTGCGACACTTCTCGATATATGTTTGACGAACACACTCCCAACGTCTTGCGTTGCTGGATCGCTGGCAGTAGATATAAGCGATCATCTACCGATCTTTTGCACCCTTCCTTCTTCCAATGGTACTTGCAAAAGCAATAAAAAAGTACGGTCTCGTCAGATCAACGCTGACACGCTTGGAATCTTCCGGTATCGTGTTATTGCAACAGACTGGAACCACGTGTTACAAGAAAGGGATGCTAACTTGGCATACAAGCTGTTCATTAATAAACTCATGAAATGTTATGATGAAGCTTTCCCGGTGTCTGTGAAGAACGCAAAACGCCAGAAAATTAGGAAACCTTGGATAAGTAATGCGCTATTTAAAAAAATTACAAAGAAGAACAACATGTACCATGCGTTTATAAAGACACGAGATATCAAATTACTCAGCGAGTTCAAAAAATACAGAAACCATCTAAATGGTGAAATAAGGCGTGCTAAATTCAGGTATTATGAGAATTTATTTAGTAGAATAAGTGATAATCCTAGCAAAATTTGGAGCGAGGTTAGAAATCTTTCTGGTCAAATAAAGCAAAGCCACATTCCTAGGGTTTTGGAAAACTCTAGTGGCCTTGGTAACCGAGAGGTGGCAACGGCAATGAATAACTACTTCATAAAAAATTGTGATTTCGATGATGCGGGGTATGACGAGGATACACAACTGCCTGTAAATGACCGTCGCTTATCTAACTCTATAGTTCTGCACACTATCTCATGTCATGAAACCGAAGAATTAATAACAAAGATAAAAAACCATTGTGCAGCAGGTTACGATGATATTAAAGCTGTACCAATAAAATACGTCGCTGATGTTATATCACCTGCGTTGTCACATAATATTATTTTAACTCTTGTTACCGGCGTATTTCCCGATGAATTAAAAATAGCTCGCGTATGTCCGCTTTTCAAGGGTGGTAATGACCAAGAGATTGGAAACTACCGACCGATATCGGTACTTCCGATTCTGTCAAAAGTTTTTAAAAGCGCTATTAATATTAGATTACAAAAATTTTTTGCGAAGTACAATGTAATAAGTGATGCCCAATTTGGCTTTCAAAAATGTAAATCCACCGAGCTTGCATTACTCAATATTAAAAACGAGATACTAACCAATTTTGAGAAAAAGCTATATACGCTTGGTCTTTTTGTTGACTTCCGCAAAGCATTCGACACCGTGCATCACAGTGTTCTTCTAGAAAAACTTAATAACTACGGTGTCCGTGGCGTAGCCAATAGGTTAATTCAAAATTACCTAACAGACCGCTATCAGTATGTCGCTATTAATCAAGAGACATCTCCCCGTGCGAGGGTCAACAAAGGTGTCCCACAAGGATCGATACTTGGTCCTCTGTTGTTTATAGTCTATGTAAATAACTTGTGTAGCATTCCGGATTCTCCTAAGTTAATCATGTATGCGGACGACACTAATATATTTTTTGCTGGTTCATCGATCTCTCAACTTGAAAAGTCTGTAAACACATATCTAAATAAGTTGTCTTCCTGGATTAAACTAAATAAGTTGCGGCTAAACGCGAGTAAAACTAAATATATATTGTTTGCACCCATTAATAAGCCACGGAATATAAGTCTAAGTATCTCCTTTGAGGGTCAGACTTTAGAACAAGTCAAGGTACAGAAATTCTTGGGTGTGTGGTTCCAGGAAGACCTTTCCTGGAATGAACATATAAATAAATTGGCAGCAGATCTAAGTAGAAGCGTTGGATGTATGTACAAACTATGTTCGTTATTACCACTTTGGCTAAAGAAAGCGTTATATTATACACTGATATATTCCAGGGTAAGTTATTGTGTCTTATGTTGGGGAACAACGACGGCTCAAAACTATAAAACATTACTTACACTACAAAAGAGGGTACTAAGTCTATTCGAGGGATATTACGGTATGCCACAAGGTCTTAGCGCACGTCCGTTATTCCCTAAATATCTCATATTACAAGCAAACCAAATATATTATTATAAGTTATTATTGTATATCCAAAATAATAAACTATACCCCATGTACGATTCTTCTCTATGTGCTGAGTACTATCTCCGTACACATAGTATAAGAACACCGAAAACTAGAACAACTTATGGTCAACAACATATTGATTACCAAATACCGAGTCTCCTCAACAAACTGGGTGACGTACTTGACCTAAATAAGAAAACTTCCAAAAATAAGTTCAAGGAATTTCTTCTTTATAATTGTATTGAATACACTTAATACAGAAATTTGGATTATTTATTACTTTCTGTGTCCCAATTGCTTAGAGTACACTATTCGTGTCCTTTTGTTGTTGTTTTTTAGGAATGTATGTGTCTCCTGATGCTTTCCTTACCTCACCTATTGTATATATTGCGATGTTTTTTAGGTATTTCATTACTATTTACTGTCCTGTTCTTTCTTTATATTTGTAATGGTTACATGTGTGATCATAATTTGCAAATTGTATCTGTATATAATGATGTTCTCTAATTCGGCTAAGTTGTGTATGACATGTTAATTTTAGTTTTTATTTTATTTTGCCAGACTGTATTTCGGAGCAAAAGCCTCCGTCAGGCTATGTAGCCTTTTGCTTTTGCTTCGTTTTTTCTGTTGCACGTACAGAAAATAAATAAATCTCAAATAAAAAAAAATCGGATGAAACCGTCGTAATGTTGTAGAAAGCATTGTAAAGGAGCGAGTAAAACGTTTTATAACAATAGAAGTGCGAAGGTTATCTTAGGTTGAGTTAGTTTAGGCTAGGTAGCGTCGTGAAACCACCAAAAACGACGTCATCTAACGAGATAGTGTTGTTTTATTGCGACTACGAAACTGCGATAGGTGAAATGTTGTGAAAGCACACAAAATGGCATGAACAAGCCAAATACTGCGTGTTGTACCGTTACAAGTGCGAAACTGCTATATTGTTATATTCTCGTTAAAGCGCATGCAAGCATCATGAAACCTTAAAGAACGATGTCATTTAGCGAGATACAGCGTTCTGTACTGTAATACGTTGGTTAAAAACGGTGAGGTCATGCAAATATCCTAAATGTGAACGAAAATGTGTAATAGAGCGTTTTTAGATACAAGTGCGAATGTTAGGTTAGGTTAAGACATTAACCATCATAAAACCGCATTAAACAATGTCACTTAGTGAGATGCAGTGTTTTTCACTATTACAAGCCGGGAACTGCGATATCTAATGTGAAAGCGCATGAAACCGTCGTAATGTTGTAGAGAGCATTGTAAAGTAGCGAGTAAAACATTTTCTAACGATAGAAGTGCGAAGTTTATGTTAGGTTGAGTTTTGTTGGTTTAGGCTAGGTAGCGTCGTGAAACCACCAAAAAGGACGTCATCAAACGAGATAGTGTTGTTTTATTGCATGTAGGAAATTGCAATAGGTGAAATGTTGTGAAAGCCCACAAAACGGCATGAACAAGCCAGATACTGCGTGTTGTACCGTTACAAGTGTGAAACTGCTATATTGTGATATTCTCCCAAAAGCGCATGCAAGCATCGTGAAACCTTAAAGAACGATATCATTTAACAAGATACGGCGTTCTGTACTGCAATAAGTTGGTGAAAAACTGTGAGGTTATGCAAATATCGTAATTGTGAACGAAACAGTGTAATAGAGCGTTTTTAGATACAAGTGCGAATGTTAGGTTAGGTTAAGATATGAACCGTCGTAAAACCGCATTAAACAATGTCACTTAGTGAGATGCAGTGTTTTTCACCATTACAAGTCGGGAACTGCGATATCTAATGTGAAAGCGCATGAAACCGTCGTTAGGTTAGGTTAGGTTAGGTTAGGTTAGGTTAGGTTAGATAAGGTTTGGTTAGGTTAGGTTAGGTTAGATTAGGTTAGGTTGGGTTGAGTTGAGTTGGGTTAGGTTAGGTTAGGTTAGGTTGGGTTAGGTTAGGTTAGGTTAGGTTTGGTTGGGTTGGGTTGGGTTAGGTTGGGTTGGGTTGGGTTAGGTTGGGTTGGGTTGGGTTGGGTTAGGTTGAATGGGTTAAGTTAGGTTAGGTTAGGTTACCTTAGGTTAGGTTAGGTGAGATTAGGTTAGGTTAGGTTAGGTTGGGTTGGGTTGGGTTAGGTTGGGTTGGGTTGGGTTGGGTTGGGTTGGGTTAGGTTAGGTTAGGTTAGGTTGGGTTGGGTTATGTTAGGTTATGTTAGGTTAGGTTAGGTTGGGTTAGGTTAGGTTAGGTTAGGTTAAGATATGAACCGTCGTAAAACAGCAATAAACAATGTCACTTAGTGGGATGCAGTGTTTTTCACCATTACAAGTCGGGAATTGCGACATCTAATGTGAAAGCGCTTGAAACCGTCGCAATGTTGTAGAAAGCAATGTAAAGTAGCGAGTAAAACGTTTTCCAACAATAGAAGTGCGAAGGTTATGTTAGGTTGAGTTAGTTTAAGCTAGGTAGCGTCGTGAAACCATAAAAACGACGTCATCTAACGAGATAGTGTAGTTTTATTGTGACTACGAAACTGCGATAGGTGAAATGTTGTGAACGCACACAAAACGGCATGAACAAGCCAAATACTGGGTGTTGTACCGTTACAAGTGCGAAACTGCTATATTTTGATATTCTCCTTAAAGCGCATGCAAGCATCGTGAAACCATAAAGAACGATGTCATTTAGCGAGATACAGCGTTCTGTACTGTAATAGGTTGGTGAAAAACTGTGAGGTCATGCAAATATCGTAATTGTGAACGAAACAGTGTAATAGAGCATTTTGAGATACAAGTGCGAATGTTAGGTTAGGTTAAGATATGAACCGTCGTAAAACCGCAATAAACCATGTCACTTAGTGAGATGCAGTGTTTTTCACCATTACAAGTCGGGAACTGCAATATCTGTTGTGAAAGCGCATGAAACCGTCGTAATGTTGTAGAGAGCATTGTAAAGTAGCGAGTAAAACATTTTCTAACGATAGAAGTGCGAAGGTTATGTTAGGTTTG
This sequence comes from Rhipicephalus microplus, assembly GCF_043290135.1. Classification (NCBI taxonomy): domain Eukaryota; kingdom Metazoa; phylum Arthropoda; class Arachnida; order Ixodida; family Ixodidae; genus Rhipicephalus; species Rhipicephalus microplus. The sequence continues at coordinate 70,759 of NW_027464887.1, forward strand.
GTTATGTTAGTTTAGGCTAGGTAGCGTCGTGAAACCACCAAAAAGGACGTCATCTAACGAGATAGTGTTGTTTTATTGCATGTACGAAACTGCAATAGGTGAAATGTTGTGAAAGCACACAAAACGGCATGAACAAGCCAAATACGGGGTGTTGTACCGTTACAAGTGCGAAACTGCTATATTGTGATATTCGCGTTAAAGCGCATGCAAGCATCGTGAAACCATAAAGAACGATGTCATTTAGCGAGATACAGCGTTCTGTACTGTAATAAGTTGGTGAAAAACTGTGAGGTCATGCAAATATCCTAAATGTGAACGAAAATGTGTAACAGAGCGTTTTCAGATACAAGTGCGAATGTTAGGTTAGGTGAAGTTATGAACTGTCGTAAAACCGCATTAAACAATGTCACTTAGTGAGATGCAGTGTTTTTCACCATTACAAGTCGGGAACTGGGATATCTAATGTGAAAGCGCATGAAACCGTCGTAATGTTGTAGAGAGCATTGTAAAGTAGCGAGTAAAACGTTTTTTAACGATAGAAGTGCGAAGGTTATGTTAGGTTGAGTTACGTTAGTTTAAGCTAGGTAGCGTCGTGAAACCACCAAGAACGACGTCATCTAAAGAGATAGTGTTGTTTTATTGCGACTATGAAACTGCGATAGGTGAAATATTGTGAAAGGACACAAAACGGCTTGAACTAGCCAGGTACTGCGTGTTGTACCGTTACAAGTGCGAAACTGCTATATTGTGATATTCTCGTTAAAGCGCATGCAAGCATCGTGAAACCTTAAAGAACGATGTCATTTAGCGAGATACAGCGTTCTGTACTGTAATAAGTTGGTGAAAAACTGTGAGGTCATGCAAATATCCTAATTGTGAACGAAACAGTTTATTAGAGCGTTGTTAGATACAAGTGCGAATGTTAGGTTAGGTTAAGATATTAACCGTCGTAAAACCGCATTAAACAATGTCCCTCAGTGAGATGCAGTGTTTTTCACCATTACAAGTCGGGAACTGCGATATCTAATGTGAAAGCGCATGAAACCGTCGTAATGTTGTAGAGAGCATTGTAAGGTAGCGAGTAAAACGTTTTCTAACGATAGAAGTGCGAAGGTTATGTTAGGTTGAGTTATGTTAGTTTAGGCTAGGTAGCGTCGTGAAACCACCAAAAAGGACGCCATCTAACGAGATAGTGTTGTTTTATTGCGAGTACGAAACTGCGATAAGTGAAATGTTGTGAAAGCACACAAAACGGCATGAACAAGCCAGATACTGCGTGTTGTACCGTTACAAGTGCGAAACTGCTATGTTGTGATATTCTCGTTGAAGCGCACGCAAGCATCGTGAAACCTTAAAGAACGATGTCATTTAGCGAGATACAGCGTTCTGTACTGCAATAGGTTGGTGAAAAACTGTGAGGTTATGCAAATATCGTAATTGTGAACGAAACAGTGTAATAGAGCGTTTTTAGATACAATTGCGAATGTTAGGTTAGGTTAAGATATCAACCGTCGTAAAACCGCATTAAACAATGTCACTTAGTGAGATGCAGTGTTTTTCATCATTACAAGTGGAAAACTGCGATATCTTATGTTAAATCGGATGAAACCGTCGTAATGTTGTAGAAAGCATTGTAAAGGAGCGAGTAAAACGTTTTCTAACAATAGAAGTGCGAAGGTTATCTTAGGTTGAGTTAGTTTAAGCTAGGTAACGTCGTGAAACCACCAAAAACGACGTCATCTAACGAGATAGTGTTCTTTTATTGCGACTACGAAACTGCGATAGGTGAAATGTTGTGAAAGCACACAAAATGGCATGAACAAGCCAAATACTGCGTGTTGTACCGTTACAAGTGCGAAACTGCTATATTGTGATATTCTCCTTAAAGCGCATGCAAGCATCGTGAAACCTTAAAGAACGGTGTCATTTAGCGAGATACAGCGTTCTGTACTGTAATAAGTTGGTGAAAAGCTGTGAGGTCATGCAAATATCCTAAATGTGAACGAAACAGTGTAATAGAGCGTTTTTATATACAAGTGCGATTGTTAGGTTAGGTTAAGATATGAACCGTCGTAAAACCGCATTAAACAATGTCACTTAGTGAGATGCAGTGTTTTTCACTATTACAAGTCGGAAACTGCGATATCTAATGTTAAAGCGCATGAAACCGTCGTAATGTTGTAGAGAGCATTGTAAAGTAGCGAGTAAAACGTTTTTTAACGATAGAAGTGCGAAGGTTATGTTAGGTTGAGTTATGTTAGTTTAAGCTAGGTAGCGTCGTCAAACTACCAACAACGACGTCATCTAAAGAGATAGTGTTGTTTTATTGCGAGTACGAAACTGCGATAAGTGAAATGTTGTGAAAGCACACAAAACGGCATGAACAAGCCAGATACTGCGTGTTGTACCGTTACAAGTGCGAATCTGCTATGTTGTGATATTCTCGTTAAAGCGCATGCAAGCATCGTGAAACCTTAAAGAACGATGTCATTTAGCGAGATACAGCGTTCTGTACTGTAATAGGTTGGTGAAAAACTGTGAGGTCATGCAAATATCGTAATTGTGAACGAAACAGTGTAATATAGCGTTTTTAGATACAAGTGCGAATGTTAGGTTAGGTTAAGACATTAACCGTCGTAAAACCGCATTAAACAATGTCACTTAGTGAGATGCAGTGTTTTTCACCATTACAAGTCGGGAAATGCCATATCAAATTCGAAAGCGCATGAAACCGTCGTAAGTTCGTAGAGAGCATTGTAAAGAAGCGAGTAAAACGTTTTCTAACGATAGAAGTGCGAAGGATATGTTAGGTTGAGTTATGTTAGTTTAAGCTATGTAGCGTCATGAAACCACAAAAAAGGACGTCATCTAACGAGATAGTGTTGTTTTATTGCATGTACGAAACTGCTATAGGTGAAATGTTGTGAAAGCACACAAAACGGCATGAACAAGCCAAATACTGGGTGTTGTACCGTTACAAGTGCGAAACTGCTATATTATGATATTCTCGTTAAAGCGCATGCAAGCATCGTGAAACCATAAAGAACGATGTCATTTAGCGAGATACAGCGTTCTGTACTGTAATACGTTGGTTAAAAACTGTGAGGTCATGCAAATATCCTAAATGTGAACGAAAATGTTTAATAGAGCGTTTTTAGATACAAGTGCGAATGTTAGGTTAGGTTAGGTTATGAAGCGTCTTAAAACCGCATTAAACAATGTCACTTAGTGAGATGCAGTGTTTTTCACCATTACAAGTCGGGAACTTCGATATGTAATGTGAAAGCGCTTGCAACCGTCGTTAGGTTAGGTTAGGTTGGGTTGGGTTAGGTTAGGTTAGGTTAGGTTAGGTTAGGTTGGGTTGGGTTAGGTTGGGTTAGGTTGGGTTGGGTTGGGTTAGGTTAGGTTGGGTTAGGTTAGGTTAGGTTACGTTAGGTTAGGTTAGATTAGAATAGGTTAGGTTAGGTTAGGTTGGGTTGGGTTGGGTTAGGTTAGGTTGGGTTGGGTTGGGTGTGGTTAGGTTAGGTTAGGTTAGGTTGGGTTAGGTTAGGTTAGGTTAGGTTGGGTTGGGTTGGGTTAGGCTAGGCTACGTTACGTTGGGTTGGGTTGGGTTAGGTTAGGTTAGGTTAGGTTAGCTTAGGTTAAGTCAGGTTAGGTTAGGTTAGGTTAGGTTGGGTTGGGTTGGGTTAGGTTAGGTTAGGTTAGGTTGTGTTAGGTTAGGTTAGGTTAGGTAAGGTTAGGTTAGGTTAGGTTAGGTTAAGTTAGGTTAGGTTAGATTAGGTTAAGTTAGGTTAGGTTAGGTTAAGATAAGAACCGTCGTAAAACAGCATTAAACAATGTCACTTAGTGGGATGCAGTGTTTTTAACCATTACAATTCGGGAACTGCGATATCTAATGTGAAAGCGGTTGAAACCGTCGTAATGTGTTAGAAAGCAATGTAAAGTAGCGAGTAAAACGTTTTCTAACGATAGAAGTGCGAAGGCTATGTTAGGTTGAGTTAGTTTAAGCTAGGTAGCGTCGTGAAACCACCAAAACGACGTCATCTAACGAGATAGTGTTGTTTTATTGCCACTATGAAACTGCGATAGGTGAAATATTGTGAAAGGACACAAAACGGCTTGAACTAGCCAGGTACTGCGTGTTGTACCGTTACAAGTGCGAAAGTGCTATATTGTGATATTCTCGTTAAAGCGCATGCAAGCATCGTGAAACCTTAAAGAACGATGTCATTTAGCGATATACAGCGTTCTGTACTGTAATAAGTTGGTGAAAAACTGTGAGGTCATGCAAATATCCTAATTGTGAACGAAACAGTTTATTAGAGCGTTGTTAGATACAAGTGCGAAGGTTAGGTTAGGTTAAGATATTAACCGTCGTAAAACCGCATTAAACAATGTCCCTCAGTGAGATGCAGTGTTTTTCACCATTACAAGTCGGGAACTGCGATATCTAATGTGAAAGCGCATGAAACCACCGTAATGTTGTAGAGAGCATTGTAAGGTAGCGAGTAAAACGTTTTCTAACGATAGAAGTGCGAAGGTTATGTTAGGTTGAGTTATGTTAGTTTAGGCTAGGTAGCGTCGTGAAACCACCAAAAAGGACGTCATCTAACGAGATAGTGTTGTTTTATTGCATGTAGGAAATTGCAATAGGTGAAATGTTGTGAAAGCACACAAAACGGCATGAACAAGCCAGATACTGCGTGTTGTACCGTTACAAGTGTGAAACTGGTATATTGTGATATTCTCGTTGAAGCGCACGCAAGCATCGTGAAACCTTAAAGAACGATGTCATTTAGCGAGATACAGCGTTCTGTACTGCAATAGGTTGGTGAAAAACTGTGAGGTTATGCAAATATCGTAATTGTGAACGAAACAGTGTAATAGAGCGTTTTTAGATACAATTGCGAATGTTAGGTTAGGTTAAGATATCAACCGTCGTAAAACCGCATTAAACAATGTCACTTAGTGAGATGCAGTGTTTTTCATCATTACAAGTGGAAAACTGCGATATCTTATGTTAAATCGGATGAAACCGTCGTAATGTTGTAGAAAGCATTGTAAAGGAGCGAGTAAAACGTTTTCTAACAATAGAAGTGCGAAGGTTATCTTAGGTTGAGTTAGTTTAAGCTAGGTAGCGTCGTGAAACCATCAAAAACGACGTCATCTAACGAGATAGTGTTGTTTTATTGCGACTACGAAACTGCGATAAGTGAAATGTTGTGAAAGCACACAAAACGCCATGAACAAGCCAGATACTGCGTGTTGTACCGTTACAAGTGCGAAACTGCTATGTTGTGACATTCTCGTTAAAGCGCATGCAAGCATCGTGAAACCTTAAAGAACGATGTCATTTAGCGAGATACAGCGTTCTGTACTGTAATAAGTTGGTGAAAAACTGTGAGGTCATGCAAATATCGTAATTGTGAACGAAACAGTGTAATAGAGCATTTTGAGATACAAGTGCGAATGTTAGGTTAGGTTAAGATATGTACCGTCGTAAAACCGCATTAAACAATGTCACTTAGTGAGATGCAGTATTTTTCACCATTACAAGTCGGGAACTGCAATATTTATTGTGAAAGCGCATGAAACCGTCGTAATGTTGTAGAGAGCATTGTAAAGTAGCGAGTAAAACATTTTCTAACGATAGAAGTGCGAAGGTTATGTTAGGTTGGGTTATGTTAGTTTAGGCTAGGTAGCGTCGTGAAACCACCAAAAAGGACGTCCTCTAACGAGATAGTGTTGTTTTATTGCATGTAGGAAATTGCAATAGGTGAAATGTTGTGAAAGCCCACAAAACGGCATGAACAAGCCAGATACTGCGTGTTGTACCGTTACAAGTGTGAAACTGCTATATTGTGATATTCTCCTTAAAGCGCATGCAAGCGTCGTGAAACCATAAAGAACGATGTCATTTAGCGAGATACAGCGTTCTGTACTGTAATAAGTTGGTGAAAAACTGTGAGGTCATGCAAATATCCTAAATGTGAACGAAAATGTGTAACAGAGCGTTTTCAGATACAAGTGCGATTGTTAGGTTAAGTTATGAACTGTCGTAAAACCGCATTAAACAATGTCACTTAGTGAGATGCAGTGTTTTTCACCATTACAAGCCGGGAACTGCGATATCTAATGTTAAAGCGCATGAAACCGTCGTTAGGTTAGGTTAGGTTAGGTTAGGTTAGGTTGGGTTAGGTTAGGTTAGGTTGGGTTAGATTAGGTTAGGTTAGGTTAGGTTAGGTTGGGTGTGGTTGGGTTGGGTTAGGTTGGGTTGGGTTGGGTTGGGTTGGGTTAGGTTAGGTTAGGTTAGGGTGGTTGGGTTATGTTAGGTAAGGTTAGGTTAGGTTAGGTTAGGTTGGGTTAGGTTAGGTTAGGTTAGGTTAGGTAAGGTTAGGTTGGGTTGGGTTGGGTTAGATTAGGTTAGGTTAGGTTGGGTTGGGTTAGGTTAGAATAGGTAGAGTTAGGTTAGGTTAAGTTAGGTTAGGGTAAATTAGGTTATGTTAGATTAGGTTAGGTTAGGTTAGGTTAGGTTACGATATGAACCGTCGTAAAACAGCATTAAACAATGTCACTTAGTGGGATGCAGTGTTTTTCACCATTACAAGTCGGGAAGTGCGATATCTAATGTGAAAGCGCTTGAAACCGTCGCAATGTTGTAGAAAGCAATGTAAAGTAGCGAGTCAAACGTTTTCCAACAATAGAAGTGCGAAGGTTATGTTAGGTTGAGTTATGTTAGTTTAAGCTAGGTAGCGTCGTGAAACCACCAAGGACGACGTCATCTAAAGAGATAGTGTTGTTTTATTGCGAGTACGAAACTGCGATAGGTGAAATGTTGTGAAAGCACACAAAACGGCATGAACAAGCCAGATACTGCGTGTTGTACCGTTACAAGTGTGAAACTGCTATATTGTGATATTCTAGTTAAAGCGCATGCAAGCATCGTGAAACCATAAAGAACGATGTCATTTAGCGAGATACAGCGTTCTGTACTGTAATAGGTTGGCGAAAAACTGTGAGGTTATGCAAATATCGCAATTGTGAACGAAACAGTGTAATAGAGCGTTTTTAGATACAAGTGCGAATGTTAGGTTAGGTTAAGACATTAACCATCGTAAAACCGCATTAAACAATGTCACTTAGTGAGATGCAGTGTTTTTCACCATTACAAGTCGGGAACTGCGATATCTAATGTGAAAGCGCATGAAACCGTCGTAATGTTGTAGAGAGCAATGTAAGGTAGCGAGTAAAACGTTTTCTAACGATAGAAGTGCGAAGGTTATGTTAGGTTGAGTTATGTTAGTTTAAGCTAGGTAGCGTCGTGAAACCACCAAAAAGGACGTCATCTAACGAGATAGTGTTGTTTTATTGCATGTAGGAAATTGCAATAGGTGAAATGTTGTGAAAGCACACAAAACGGCATGAACAAGCCAGATACTGCGTGTTGTACCATTACAAGTGAGAAACTGCTATATTGTGGTATTCTCGTTGAAGCGCATGCAAGCATCGTGAAACCTTAAAGAACGATGTCGTTTAGCAAGATACAGCGTTCTGTACTGCAATAAGTTGGTGAAAAACTGTGAGGTTATGCAAATATCGTAATTGTGAACGAAACAGTGTAATAGAGCGTTTTTAGATACAAGTGCGAATGTTAGGTTAGGTTAAGATATCAACCGTCGTAAAACCGCATTAAACAATGTCACTTAGTGAGATGCAGTGTTTTTCATCATTACAAGTGGAAAACTGCGATATCTTATGTTAAATCGGATGAAACCGTCGTAGTGTTGTAGAAAGCATTGTAAAGAAGCGAGTAAAACGTTTTCTAACAATAGAAGTGCGAAGGTTATCTTAGGTTGAGTTAGTTTAAGCTAGGTAGCGTCGTTAAACCACCAAAAACGACGTCATCTAACGAGATAGTGTTGTTTTATTGCGACTACGAAACTGCGATAGGTGAAATGTTGTGAAAGCACACAAAATGGCATGAACAAGCCAAATACTGCGTGTTGTACCGTTACAAGTGCGAAACTGCTATATTGTGATATTCTCGTTAAAGCGCATGCAAGCATCGTGAAACCTTAAAGAATGGTGTCATTTAGCGAGATACAGCGTTCTGTACTGTAATAAGTTGGTGAAAAACTGTGACGTCATGCAAATATCCTAAATGTGAACGAAACAGTGTAATAGAGCGTTTTTAGATAAAAGTGCGAATGTTAGGTTAGGTTAAGATATGAACCGTCGTAAAACCGCATTAAACAATGTCACTTAGTGAGATGCTGTGTTTTTCACCATTACAAGTCGGGAACTGCGATATCTAATGTGAAAGCGCATGAAACCATCGTAATGTTGTAGAGAGCATTGTAAAGTAGTGAGTAAAACGTTTGTTAACGATAGAAGTGCGAAGGTTATGTTAGGTTGAGTTATGTTAGTTTAAGCTAGGTAGCGTCGTCAAACTACCAACAACGACGTCATCTAAAGAGATAGTGTTGTTTTATTGCGAGTACGAAACTGCGATAAGTGAAATGTTGTGAAAGCACACAAAACGGCATGAACAAGCCAGATACTGCGTGTTGTACCGTTACAAGTGCGAAACTGCTATGTTGTGATATTCTCGTTAAAGCGCATGCAAGCATCGTGAAACCTTAAAGAACGATGTCATTTAGCGAGATACAGCTTTCTGTACTGTAATAAGTTGGTGAAAAACTGTGAGGTCATGCAAATATCGTAATTGTGAACGAAACAGTGTAATATAGCGTTTTTAGATACAAGTGCGAATGTTAGGTTAGGTTAAGACATTAACCGTCGTAAAACCGCATTAAACAATGTCACTTAGTGAGATGCAGTATTTTTCACCATTACAAGTCGGGAACTGCAATATTTAATGTGAAAGCGCATGAAACCGTCGTAATGTTGTAGAGAGCATTGTAAAGTAGCGAGTAAAACATTTTCTAACGATAGAAGTGCGAAGGTTATGTTAGGTTGGGTTATGTTAGTTTAGGCTAGGTAGCGTCGTGAAACCACCAAAAAGGACGTCATCTAACGAGATAGTGTTGTTTTATTGCATGTAGGAAATTGCAATAGGTGAAATGTTGTGAAAGCCCACAAAACGGCATGAACAAGCCAGATACTGCGTGTTGTACCGTTACAAGTGTGAAACTGCTATATTGTGATATTCTCCTTAAAGCGCATGCAAGCGTCGTGAAACCATAAAGAACGATGTCATTTAGCGAGATACAGCGTTCTGTACTGTAATAAGTTGGTGAAAAACTGTGAGGTCATGCAAATATCCTAAATGTGAACGAAAATGTGTAACAGAGCGTTTTCAGATAAAAGTGCGATTGTTAGGTTAAGTTAAGTTATGAACTGTCGTAAAACCGCATTAAACAATGTCACTTAGTGAGATGCAGTGTTTTTCACCATTACAAGCCGGGAACTGCGATATCTAATGTGAAAGCGCATGAAACCGTCGTTAGGTTAGGTTAAGTTAGGTTAGGTTGGGTTAGGTTAGGTTAGGTTAGGTTGGGTTAGATTAGGTTAGGTTAGGTTAGGTTGGGTTGGGTTGGGTTGGGTTAGGTTGGGTTGGGTTGGGTTGGGTTGGGTTGGGTTAGGTTAGGTTAGGTTAGGGTGGTTGGGTTATGTTAGGTAAGGTTAGGTTAGGTTAGGTTAGGTTGGGTTAGGTTAGGTTAGGTTAGGTTAGGTAAGGTTAGGTTGGGTTGGGTTGGGTTAGGTTAGGTTAGGTTAGGTTAGGTTGGGTTGGGTTAGGTTAGAATAGGTAAGGTTAGGTTAGGTTAGGTTAGGTTAGGGTAAATTAGGTTATGTTAGATTAGGTTAGGTTAGGTTAGGTTAGGTTAAGATATGAACCGTCGTAAAACAGCATTAAACAATGTCACTTAGTGGGATGCAGTGTTTTTCACCATTACAAGTCGGGAAGTGCGATATCTAATGTGAAAGCGCTTGAAACCGTCGCAATGTTGTAGAAAGCAATGTAAAGTAGCGAGTCAAACGTTTTCCAACAATAGAAGTGCGATGGTTATGTTAGGTTGAGTTATGTTAGTTTAAGCTAGGTAGCGTCGTGAAACCACCAAGAACGACGTCATCTAAAGAGATAGTGTTGTTTTATTGCGAGTACGAAACTGCGATAGGTGAAATGTTGTGAAAGCACACAAAACGGCATGAACAAGCCAGATACTGCGTGTTGTACCGTTACAAGTGTGAAACTGCTATATTGTGATATTCTCCTTAAAGCGCATGCAAGCGTCGTGAAACCTTAAAGAACGATATCATTTAACAAGATACGGCGTTATGTACTGTAATAGGTTGGTGAAAAACTGTGAGGTTATGCAAATATCGTAATTGTGAACGAAACAGTGTAATAGAGTGTTTTTAGATACAAGTGCGAGTGTTAGGTTAGGTTAAATTATGAAGTCTCCTTTCTTCGGCCACGTCACGACCCCGTGACATCTGGTGGAGGTGCTGGGTAACGATCCCAGTACCTCTCGCTCTCGGTCGTGACGTGGCCGAAGACAGGAGACTTCGTGTTGGGATTTAACTGTTTATTTGGGCGAACCTGTGCCCGGTAAACGGAAAGTCCAATTACAGCAGCAGTCTCGCACAGATAGCAGTCTCGGACTGATAGCGGCGAACGGAGCGTCGGCCTTCGATCAACAACTACTGACAAACGGCGAAGCGCGTCGGCATTTATACTCTTGCCATCGAATGTTCTAGCGTTATCGCTGGCGGTGGCGTAGGTTCCAGAACAATCTGTACCGTTCGCACAGTGGGCGTGATCTTATCGAAATGATCTACTACAGTCCGGAACCTTCTAGAAAACTGTAGGCGCGGTTTGCGCTGAGAATCGTGCGGTGTTTTCGGACGATAACAAAAACTTGGGAAATGGAACGTGGCATTATCAACCGCCGTAAAACCGCATTAAACAATGTCACTTAGTGAGATGCAGTGTTTTTCATCATTACAAGTGGAAAACTGCGATATCTTATGTTAAATCGGATGAAACCGCCGTAATGTTGTAGAAAGCATTGTAAAGGAGCGAGTAAAACGTTTTCTAACAATAGAAGTGCGAAGGTTATCTTAGGTTGAGTTAGTTTAAGCTAGGTAGCGTCGTGAAACCACCAAAAACGACGTCATCTAATGAGATAGTGTTGTTTTATTGCGACTACGAAACTGCGATAGGTGAAATGTTGTGAAAGCACACAAAATGGCATGAACAAGCCAAATACTGCGTGTTGTACCGTTACAAGTGCGAAACTGCTATATTGTGATATTCTCGTTAAAGCGCATGCAAGCATCGTGAAACCTTAAAGAACGGTGTCATTTAGCGAGATACAGCGTTCTGTACTGTAATAAGTTGCTGAAAAACTGTGAGGTCATGCAAATATCGTAAATGTGAACGAAACAGTGTAATAGAGCGTTTTTAGATACAAGTGCGAATGTTAGGTTAGGTTAAGATATGAACCGTCGTAAAACCGCATTAAACAATGTCACTTAGTGAGATGCAGTGTTTTTCACCATTACAAGTCGGGAACTGCGATATCTTATGTTAAATCGGATGAAACCGTCGTAGTGTTGTAGAAAGCATTGTAAAGAAGCGAGTAAAACGTTTTCTAACAATAGAAGTGCGAAGGTTATCTTAGGTTGAGTTAGTTTAAGCTAGGTAGCGTCGTTAAACCACCAAAAACGACGTCATTTAACGAGATAGTGTTGTTTTATTGCGACTACGAAACTGCGATAGGTGAAATGTTGTGAAAGCACACAAAATGGCATGAACAAGCCAAATACTGCGTGTTGTACCGTTACAAGTGCGAAACTGCTATATTGTGATATTCTCGTTAAAGCGCATGCAAGCATCGTGAAACCTTAAAGAGCGGTGTCATTTAGCGAGATACAGCGTTCTGTACTGTAATAAGTTGGTGAAAAACTGTGACGTCATGCAAATATCCTAAATGTGAACGAAACAGTGTAATAGAGCGTTTTTAGATACAAGTGCGAATGTTAGGTTAGGTTAAGATATGAACCGTCGTAAAACCGCATTAAACAATGTCACTTAGTGAGATGCTGTGTTTTTCACCATTACAAGTCGGGAACTGCGATATCTAATGTGAATGCGCATGAAACCATCGTAATGTTGTAGAGAGCATTGTAAAGTAGTGAGTAAAACGTTTGTTAACGATAGAAGTGCGAAGGTTATGTTAGGTTGAGTTATGTTAGTTTAAGCTAGGTAGCGTCGTCAAACTACCAACAACGACGTCATCTAAAGAGATAGTGTTGTTTTATTGCGAGTACGAAACTGCGATAAGTGAAATGTTGTGAAAGCACACAAAATGGCATGAACAAGCCAGATACTGCGTGTTGTACCGTTACAAGTGCGAAACTGCTATGTTGTGATATTCTCGTTAAAGCGCATGCAAGCATCGTGAAACCTTAAAGAACGATGTCATTTAGCGAGATACAGCTTTCTGTACTGTAATAAGTTGGTGAAAAACTGTGAGGTCATGCAAATATCGTAATTGTGAACGAAACAGTGTAATATAGCGTTTTTAGATACAAGTGCGAATGTTAGGTTAGGTTAAGACATTAACCGTCGTAAAACCGCATTAAACAATGTCACTTAGTGAGATGCAGTGTTTTTCACCATTACAAGTCGGGAAATGCCATATCTAATGTGAAAGCGCATGAAACCGTCGTAAGTTTGTAGAGAGCATTGTAAAGTAGCGAGTAAAACGTTTTCTAACGATAGAAGTGCGAAGGATATGTTAGGTTGAGTTATGTTAGTTTAAGCTAGGTAGCGTCGTGAAACCACAAAAAAGGACGTCATCTAACGAGATAGTGTTGTTTTATTGCATGTACGAAACTGCTATAGGTGAAATGTTGTGAAAGCACACAAAACGGCATGAACAAGCCAAATACTGGGTGTTGTACCGTTACAAGTGCGAAACTGCTATATTGTGATATTCTCGTTAAAGCGCATGCAAGCATCGTGAAACCATAAAGAACGATGTCATTTAGCGAGATACAGCGTTCTGTACTGTAATAAGTTGGTGAAAAACTGTGAGGTCATGCAAATATTGTAATTGTGAACAAAACAGTGTAATAGAGCATTTTGAGATACAAGTGCGAATGTTAGGTTAGGTTAAGTTATGTACCGTCGTAAAACCGCATTAAACAATGTCACTTAGTGAGATGCAGTATTTTTCACCATTACAAGTCGGGAACTGCAATATTTAATGTGAAAGCGCATGAAACCGTCGTAATGTTGTAGAGAGCATTGTAAAGTAGCGAGTAAAACATTTTCTAACGATAGAAGTGCGAAGGTTATGTTAGGTTGGGTTATGTTAGTTTAGGATAGGTAGCGTCGTGAAACCACCAAAAAGGACGTCATCTAACGAGATAGTGTTGTTTTATTGCATGTAGGAAATTGCAATAGTTGAAATGTTGTGAAAGCCCACAAAACGGCATGAACAAGCCAGATACTGCGTGTTGTACAGTTACAAGTGTGAAACTGCTATATTGTGATATTCTCCTTAAAGCGCATGCAAGCGTCGTGAAACCATAAAGAACGATGTCATTTAGCGAGATACAGCGTTCTGTACTGTAATAAGTTGGTGAAAAACTGTGAGGTCATGCAAATATCCTAAATGTGAACGAAAATGTGTAACAGAGCGTTTTCAGATACAAGTGCGATTGTTAGGTTAAGTTAAGTTATGAACTGTCGTAAAACCGCATTAAACAATGTCACTTAGTGAGATGCAGTGTTTTTCACCATTACAAGCCGGGAACTGCGATATCTAATGTGAAAGCGCATGAAACCGTCGTTAGGTTAGGTTAAGTTAGGTTAGGTTGGGTTAGGTTAGGTTAGGTTAGGTTGGGTTAGATTAGGTTAGGTTAGGTTAGGTTAGGTTGGGTTGGGTTGGGTTGGGTTAGGTTGGGTTGGGTTGGGTTGGGTTGGGTTAGGTTAGGCTAGGTTAGGGTGGTTGGGTTATGTTAGGTAAGGTTAGGTTAGGTTAGGTTAGGTTGGGTTAGGTTAGGTTAGGTTAGGTTAGGTAAGGTTAGGTTGGGTTGGGTTGGGTTAGGTTAGGTTAGGTTAGGTTAGGTTGGGTTGGGTTAGGTTAGAATAGGTAAGGTTAGGTTAGGTTAGGTTAGGGTAAATTAGGTTATGTTAGATTAGGTTAGGTTAGGTTAGGTTAGGTTAAGATATGAACCGTCGTAAAACAGCATTAAACAATGTCACTTAGTGGGATGCAGTGTTTTTCACCATTACAAGTCGGGAAGTGCGATATCTAATGTGAAAGCGCTTGAAACCGTCGCAATGTTGTAGAAAGCAATGTAAAGTGCCGAGTCAAACGTTTTCCAACAATAGAAGTGCGAAGGTTATGTTAGGTTGAGTTATGTTAGTTTAAGCTAGGTAGCGTCGTGAAACCACCAAGAACGACGTCATCTAAAGAGATAGTGTTGTTTTATTGCGAGTACGAAACTGCGATAGGTGAAATGTTGTGAAAGCACACAAAACGGCATGAACAAGCCAGATACTGCGTGTTGTACCGTTGCAAGTGCGAAACTGCTATGCTGTGATATTCTCGTTAAAGCGCATGCAAGCATCGTGAAACCTTAAAGAACGATGTCATTTAGCGAGATACAGCGTTCTGTACTGTAATAGGTTGGCGAAAAACTGTGAGGTTATGCAAATATCGCAATTGTGAACGAAACAGTGTAATAGAGCGTTTTTAGATACAAGTGCGAATGTTAGGTTAGGTTAAGACATTAACCATCGTAAAACCGCATTAAACAATGTCACTTAGTGAGATGCAGTGTTTTTCACCATTACAAGTCGGGAACTGCGATATCTAATGTGAAAGCGCATGAAACCGTCGTAATGTTGTAGAGAGCAATGTAAGGTAGCGAGTAAAACGTTTTCTAACGATAGAAGTGCGAAGGTTATGTTAGGTTGAGTTATGTTAGTTTAAGCTAGGTAGCGTCGTGAAACCACCAAAAAGGACGTCATCTAACGAGATAGTGTTGTTTTATTGCATGTAGGAAATTGCAATAGGTGAAATGTTGTGAAAGCACACAAAACGGCATGAACAAGCCAGATACTGCGTGTTGTACCATTACAAGTGTGAAACTGCTATATTGTGGTATTCTCGTTGAAGCGCACGCAAGCATCGTGAAACCCTAAAGAACGATGTCATTTAGCGAGATACAGCGTTCTGTACTGCAATAAGTTGGTGAAAAACTGTGAGGTTATGCAAATATCGTAATTGTGAACGAAACAGTGTAATAGAGCGTTTTTAGATACAAGTGCGAATGTTAGGTTAGGTTAAGATATCAACCGTCGTAAAACCGCATTAAACAATGTCACTTAGTGAGATGCAGTGTTTTTCATCATTACAAGTGGAAAACTGCGATATCTTATGTTAAATCGGATGAAACCGTCGTAGTGTTGTAGAAAGCATTGTAAAGAAGCGAGTAAAACGTTTTCTAACAATAGAAGTGCGAAGGTTATCTTAGGTTGAGTTAGTTTAAGCTAGGTAGCGTCGTTAAACCACCAAAAACGACGTCATCTAACGAGATAGTGTTGTTTTATTGCGACTACGAAACTGCGATAGGTGAAATGTTGTGAAAGCACACAAAATGGCATGAACAAGCCAAATACTGCGTGTTGTACCGTTACAAGTGCGAAACTGCTATATTGTGATATTCTCGTTAAAGCGCATGCAAGCATCGTGAAACCTTAAAGAATGGTGTCATTTAGCGAGATACAGCGTTCTGTACTGTAATAAGTTGGTGAAAAACTGTGACGTCATGCAAATATCCTAAATGTGAACGAAACAGTGTAATAGAGCGTTTTTAGATAAAAGTGCGAATGTTAGGTTAGGTTAAGATATGAACCGTCGTAAAACCGCATTAAACAATGTCACTTAGTGAGATGCTGTGTTTTTCACCATTACAAGTCGGGAACTGCGATATCTAATGTGAAAGCGCATGAAACCATCGTAATGTTGTAGAGAGCATTGTAAAGTAGTGAGTAAAACGTTTGTTAACGATAGAAGTGCGAAGGTTATGTTAGGTTGAGTTATGTTAGTTTAAGCTAGGTAGCGTCGTCAAACTACCAACAACGACGTCATCTAAAGAGATAGTGTTGTTTTATTGCGAGTACGAAACTGCGATAAGTGAAATGTTGTGAAAGCACACAAAACGGCATGAACAAGCCAGATACTGCGTGTTGTACCGTTACAAGTGCGAAACTGCTATGTTGTGATATTCTCGTTAAAGCGCATGCAAGCATCGTGAAACCTTAAAGAACGATGTCATTTAGCGAGATACAGCTTTCTGTACTGTAATAAGTCTGTGAAAAACTGTGAGGTCATGCAAATATCGTAATTGTGAACGAAACAGTGTAATATAGCGTTTTTAGATACAAGTGCGAATGT
>NW_027464887.1:87400-147400 GCF_043290135.1 Rhipicephalus microplus
TTTCACAATATTTCACCTATCGCAGTTTCGTAGTCGCAATAAAACAACACTATCTCGTTAGATGACGTCGTTTTTGGTGGTTTCACGACGCTACCTAGCTTAAACTAACTCAACCTAACATAACCTTCGCACTTCTATCGTTAGAAAACGTTTTACTCAGTACTTTACATTGCTTTCTACAACAATACGACGGTTTCAACCGCTTTCATATTAGATATCGCAGTTCCCGACTTGTAATGGTGAAAAAAAACTGCATCCCACTAAGTGATATTGTTTAATGCTGTTTTACGATGGTTCTTATCTTAACCTAACCTAACCTAACCTAACCTTACCTAACCTAACCTAACCTAATACAACCTAACCTAACCTAACCTAACCTAACCCAACCCAACCCAACCCAACCTAACCTAACCTAACCTAACTTAACCTAAGCTAACCTAACCTAACCTAACCTAACCCAACCCAACCTAACCTAACCTAACCCAACCCAACCCAACCAAACCTAACCTAACCCAACCCAACCATACCTCACCTAACTTGACCTATTCTAATCTAACCTAACCTAACCTAACGTAATCTAACCTAACCTAACCTAACCCAACCTAACCCAACCAACCCAACCCAACCCAACCTAACCCAACCCAACCCAACCTAACCTAACCTAACCTAACCTAACCCAACCTAACCTAACCTAACCTAACCTAACGACGGTTGCAAGCGCTTTCACATTACATATCGCAGTTCCCGACTTGTAATGGTGAAAAACACTGCATCTCACTAAGTGACATTGTTTAATGCGGTTTTACGACGGTTGATATCTTAACCTATCCTAACATTCGCACTTGTATCTAAAAACGCTCTATTACAGTGTTTCGTTCACAATTACGATATTTGCATAACCTCACAGTTTCTCACCAACTTATTACAGTACAGAACGCTGTATCTCGCTAAATGACATCGTTCTTTAAGGTTTCACGATACTTGCATGCGCTTTAACGAGAATATCACAATAAAGCAGTTTCGCACTTGTAACGGCACAAGACGCAGTATCTGGCTAGTTCATGCCATTTTGTGTGCTTTCACAATATTTCACCTATCGCAGTTTCGTACTCGCAATAAAACAACACTATCTCGTTAGATGACATCGTTTTTGGTGGTTTCACGACGCTACGTAGCTCAAACTAACCTAACCTTCGCACTTCTATCGTTAGAAAACGTTTTATTCGCCACTTTACAATGTTTTATACAAGATTAAGACGGTTTCATGCGCTTTCACAATAGATATTGCAGTTCCCGACTTGTAATGGTGAAAAACACAGCATCTCACTAAGTGACATTGCTTAATGCGGTTTTAGCGTGGTTCATATCCTAACCTAACCTAACCTAACCTAACCTAATTTAACATAACCTAACCTTACCTAACCCAAACTAACCTAACCTAACCTAACCAAACCTTACCTAACATAACTTAACCTAACCTAACGTAACCTAACCTAACCTAACCTAACGACGTTTGCAAGCGCTTTCACATTAGATATCGCAGTTCCCGACTTGTAATGGTGAAAAACACTGCATCTCACTAAGTGACATTGTTTAATGCGGTTTTACGACGGTTCATATCTTAACCTAACCTAACATTCGCACTTGTATTGAAAAACGCTCTATTACACTGTTTCGTTCACAATTACGATATTTGCATAATCTCACAGTTTTTCACCAACTTATTGCAGTACAGAACGCTGTATCTCGCTAAATGACATCGTTCTTTAAGGTTTCACGATGCTTGCATGCGCTTTAACGAGAATATCACATTATAGCAGTT
This sequence comes from Rhipicephalus microplus, assembly GCF_043290135.1. NCBI lineage: Eukaryota > Metazoa > Arthropoda > Arachnida > Ixodida > Ixodidae > Rhipicephalus > Rhipicephalus microplus. The sequence continues at coordinate 89,223 of NW_027464887.1, forward strand.
TCGCACTTGTAACGGTACAACACGCAGTATCTGGCTTGTTCATGCCGTTTTGTGTACTTTCACAACATTTCACCTATGGCAGTTTCGTACATACAATAAAACAACACTATCTCGTTAGATGACGTCGTTTTTGATGGTTTCACGACGATACCTAGCTTCAACTAACATAACTCAACCTAACATAACCTTCGCGCTTCTATCGTTAGAAAACGTTTTACTCGCTACTTTACATTGCTTTCTACAACATTACGATGGTTTCAAGCGCTTTCACATTAGATATCGCAGTTCCCCACTTGTAAAGGTGAAAAACACTGTATCTCACTAAGTGACATTGTTTAATGCGGTTTTACGACGGTTCATACCTTAACCTAACGTAACCTAACCTAACCTAACCTAACCCCACCCAACCCAACCTAACCTAACCTAAACTAAACTAACCTAACCTAACCCAACCTAACCTAACCTAACCTAACCAAATCTAACCCAACCTAACCCAACCCAACCTAACCTAACCTAAGCTAACCTAACCTAACCTAACCAAACCTAACCTAACCTAACCTAACGTAACCTAACCTAACCTAACCTAACCCAACCTAACCTAACCTAACCTAACCCAACCTAACCCAACCCAACCCAACAACACCCAACCCAACCTAACCTAACCTAACCTAACCTTACCTAACCTAACCAAATTATCCTTACCTAACCTAACCTAACCTAACGTAACCTAACGTAACCTAACCTAACCTAACGTAACCTAACCTAACCCAACCTAACCTAACCTAACCTAACCTAACCCAACTCAACCCAACCTAACCTAATCTAACCTAACCTAACCTAACCTAACCTAACCCAACCTAACCTAACCTAACCTAACCTAACCTAACGACGGTTGCAAGCGCTTTCGCATTACATATCGCAGTTCCCGACTTGTAATGGTGAAAAACACTGCATCTCACTAAGTGACATTGTTTAATGCGGTTTTACGACGGTTGATATCTTAACCTAACCTAACATTCGCACTTGTATCTAAAAACGCACTATTACACTGTTTCGATCACAATTGCGATATTTGCATAACCTCACAGTTTTTCACCAACTTATTGCAGTACAGAACGCTGTATCTCGCTAAATGACATCGTTCTTTAAGGTTTCACGATGCTTGCATGCGCGTTAATGAGAATATCACAATATAGCAGTTTCACACTAGTAACGGTACAACACGCAGTATCTGGCTTGTTTATGCCTTTTTGTGTTCTTTCACAACATTTCACCTATTGCAATTTCCTAAATGCAATAAAACAACACTATCTCGTTAGATGACGTCCTTTTTGGTGGTTTCTCTACGCTACCTAGCCTAAACTAACATAACTCAACCTAACATAACCTTCGCACTTCTATCGTTAGAAAACGTTTTACTCGCTACTTTACAATGCTCTCTACAACATTACGACGGTTTCATGCGCTTTCACATTAGACATCGCAGTTCCCGACTTGTAATGGTGAAAAACACTGCATCTCACTAAGTGACATTGTTTAATGCGGTTTTACGACGGTTCATATCTTAACCTAACCTAACATTCGCACTTGTATCTAACAACGCTCTATTAAACTGTTTCGTTCACAATTAGGATATTTGCATGACCTCACAGTTTTTCACCAACTTATTACAGTACAGAACGCTGTATCTCGCTAAATGACATCGTTCTTTAAGGTTTCACGATGCTTGCATGCGCTTTAACGAGAATATCACAATATAGCATTTTCGCACTTGTAACGGTACAACACGCAGTACCTGGCTAGTTCAAGCCGTTTTGTGTCCTTTCACAATATTTCACCTATCGCAGTTTCGTAGTCGCAATAAAACAACACTATCTCGTTAGATGACGTCGTTTTTGGTGGTTTCACGACGCTACCTAGCTTAAACTAACTCAACCTAACATAACCTTCGCGCTTCTATCGTTAGAAAACGTTTTACTCGCTACTTTACATTGCTTTCTACAACATTACGATGGTTTCAAGCGCTTTCACATTAGATATCGCAGTTCCCAACTTGTAAAGGTGAAAAACACTGTATCTCACTAAGTGACATTGTTTAATGCGGTTTTACGACGGTTCATACCTTAACCTAACGTAACCTAACCTAACCTAACCTAACCCCACCCAACCCAACCTAACCTAACCTAACCTAAACTAACCTAACCTAACCCAACCTAACCTAACCTAACCTAACCAAATCTAACCCAACCTAACCCAACCCAACCTAACCTAACCTAAGCTAACCTAACCTAACCTAACCAAACCTAACCTAACGTAACCTAACCTAACCTAACCCAACGTAACCTAACCTAACCTAACCCAACCTAACCCAACCCAACCCAACAACACCCAACCCAACCTAACCTAACCTAACCTAACCTTACCTAACCTAACCAAATTATCCTTACCTAACCTAACCTAACCTAACGTAACCTAACGTAAGCTAACCTAACCTAACGTAACCTAACCTAACCCAACCTAACCTAACCAAACCTAACCTAACCCAACTCAACCCAACCTAACCTAATCTAACCTAACCTAACCTAACCTAACCTAACCAAACCTAACCTAACCTAACCTAACATAACGAAACCTAACGACGGTTTCATGCGCTTTCACATTATATATCGCAGTTCCCGACTTGTAATGGTGAAAAACACTGCATCTCACTTAGTGACATTGTTTCATGCGGTTTTACGACGGTTCATATCTTAACCTAACCTAACGTTCGCACTTGTATCTAAAAACGCTCTATTACACTTGTTTCGTTCTTATTTAAGATATTTGCATGACCTCACAGTTTTTCTCCAACTTATTACAGTACAGAACGCTGTATATCGCTAAATGACATCATTCTTTAAGGTTTCACGATGCTTGCATGCGCTTTAACGAGAATATCACAACTTAGCAGTTTCGCACTTGTAACGGTACAACACGCAGTATTTGGCTTGTTCATGCCGTTTTGTGTGCTTTCACAACATTTCACCTATGTAGTTTCGTACATGAAATAAAACAATTATATCTCGTTAGATGACGTCCTTTTTGGTGGTTTCACGACGCTACCTAGCTTAAACTAACATAATTCAACCTAACATAACCTTCGCACTTCTATCGTTAGAAAACGTTTTACTCGCTACTTTACAATGCTCTCTAACACATTACGACGGTTTCATGCGCTTTCACATTAGATATCACAGTTCCCGACTTGTAATGGTGAAAAACAATGCATCTCACAAAGTGACATTGTTTAATGCGGTTTTACGACGGTTCATATTTTAACCTAACCTAACATTCGCGCTTGTATCTCAAAATGCTCTATTACACTGTTTCGTTCACAGTTACGATATTTGCATGACCTCACAGGTTTTTCACCAACTTATTACAGTACAGAACGCTGTCTCTCGCTAAATGACATCATTCTTTAAGGTTTCACGATGCTTGCATGCGCTTTAACGAGAATATCACAACATAGCAGTTTCGCACTTGTAACGGTACAACACGCAGTATTTGGCTTGTTCATGCCGTTTTGTGTGCTTTCACAACATTTTACCTATCGCAGTTTCGGACTCGCAATAAAACAAAACTATCTCGTTAGATGACGTCGTTTTTGGTGGTTTCACGACGCTACCTAGCTTAAACTAACATAACTCAACTTAACATTACCTTCGCACTTCTATCGTTAGAAAACGTTTTACTCGCTACTTTACATTGCTTTCTACAACATTACGACGGTTTCAAGCGCTTTCACATTAGATATCGCAGTTCCCAACTTGTAAAGGTGAAAAACACTGCATCTCACTAAGTGACATTGTTTAATGCGGTTTTACGACGGTTCATACCTTAACCTAACGTAACCTAACCTAACCTAACCTAACCTAACCTAACCTTACCTAACCTAACCTAACCCAACCCAACCCAACCTAACCTAACCTAACCTAACCAAATCTAACCCAACCTAACCCAACCTAACCTAACCTAAGCTAACCTAACCTAACCTAACCAAACCTAACCTAACCTAACCTAACCTAACGTAACCTAACCTAACCTATTCTAACGTAACCTAACCTTACCTGACCTAACCTAACCTAACGTAACCTAACCTAACCTAACATAACCTAACGTAACCTAACCTAACCTAACCTAACCTAACGTAACCTAACCTAACCTAACCCAACCTAACCCAACCTAACCCAACCCAACCCAACAAAACCCAACCCAACCTAACCTAAGCTAACCTAACCTTACCTAACCTAACCAAATTATCCTTACCTAACCTAACCTAACCTAACGTAACCTAACCTAACGTAACCTAACGTAACCTAACCTAACCTAACCTAATCAACCTAACCTAACCTAACCTAACCCAACTCAACCCAACCTAACCTAATCTAACCTAACCTAACCTAACCAAACCTAACCTAACCTAACCTAACCTAACGACGGTTGCAAGCGCTTTCACATTAGATATCGCAGTTCCCGACTTGTAATGGTGAGAAACACTGCATCTCACTAAGTGACATTGCTTAATGCGTTTTTACGACGGTTCATATTTTAACCTAACCTAACATTCGCACTTGTATCTAAAAACGCTCTATTACACTGTTTCGTTCACAATTACGATATTTGCATAACCTCACAGTTTTTCTCCAACTTATTACAGTACAGAACGCTGTATATCGCTAAATGACATCATTCTTTAAGGTTTCACGATGCTTGCATGCGCTTTAACGAGACTATCACAACTTAGCAGTTTCGCACTTGTAACGGTACAACACGCAGTATTTGGCTTGTTCATGCCGTTTTGTGTGCTTTCACAACATTTCACCTATTGCAGTTTCGTACATGAAATAAAACAATTATATCTCGTTAGATGACGTCCTTTTTGGTGGTTTCACGACGCTACCTAGCTTAAACTAACATAATTCTACCTAACATAACCTTCGCACTTCTATCGTTAGAAAACGTTTTACTCGCTACTTTACAATGCTTCTACAACATTACGACGGTTTCATGCGCTTTCACATTAGATATCGCAGTTCCCGACTTGTAATGGTGAAAAACACTGCATCTCACAAAGTGACATTGTTTAATGCGGTTTTACGACGGTTCATATTTTACCCTAACCTAACATTCGCGCTTGTATCTCAAAATGCTGTATTACACTGTTTCGTTCACAGTTACGATATTTGCATGACCTCACAGTTTTTCACCAACTTATTACAGTACAGAACGCTGTCTCTCGCTAAATGACATCATTCTTTAAGGTTTCACGATGCTTGCATGCGCTTTAACGATAATATCACAACATAGCAGTTTCGCACTTGTAACGGTACAACACGCAGTATTCGGCTTGTTCATGCCGTTTTGTGTGCTTTCACAATATTTCACCTATTGCAGTTTCGTACTCGCAATAAAACAACACTATCTCGTTAGATGACATCGTTTTTGGTGGTTTCACGACGCTACGTAGCTCAAACTAACCTAACCTTCGCACTTATATCGTTAGAAAACGTTTTATTCGCTACTTTACAATGTTTTATACAAGATTAAGACGGTTTCATGCGCTTTCACATTAGATATCGCAGTTCCCGAATTGTAATGGTGAAAAACACAGCATCTCACTAAGTGACATTGTTTAATGCGGTTTTAGCGCGGTTCATACCTTAACCTAACGTAACCTAACCTAACCTAACCTTACCTAACCTAACCTAACCTAACCCCACCCAACCCAACCTAACCTAACCTAACCTAACCTAAACTAACCTAACCTAACCCAACCTAACCTAACCTAACCTAACCAAATCTAACCCAACCTAACCCAACCCAACCTAACCTAACCTAAGCTAACCTAACCTAACCTAACCAAACCTAACCTAACCTAACCTAACCTAACCTAACCCAACGTAACCTAACCTAACCTAACCCAACCTAACCCAACCCAACCCAACAACACCCAACCCAACCTAACCTAACCTAACCTAACCTTACCTAACCTAACCAAATTATCATTACCTAACCTAACCTAACCTAACGTAACCTAACGTAACCTAACCTAACCTAACGTAACCTAACCTAACCCAACCTAACCTAACCTAACCTAACCTAACCCAACTCAACCCAACCTAACCTAATCTAACCTAACCTAACCTAACCTAACCTAACCTAACCAAACCTAACCTGACCTAACCTAACCTAACCAAACCTAACGACGGTTTCATGCGCTTTCACATTATATATCGCAGTTCCCGACTTGTAATGGTGAAAAACACTGCATCTCACTTAGTGACATTGTTTCATGCGGTTTTACGACGGTTCATATCTTAACCTAACCTAACGTTCGCATTTGTATCTAAAAACGCTCTATTACACTTGTTTCGTTCTTATTTAAGATATTTGCATGACCTCACAGTTTTTCTCCAACTTATTACAGTACAGAACGCTGTCTCTCGCTAAATGACATCATTCTTTAAGGTTTCACGATGCTTGCATGCGCTTTAACGATAATATCACAACATAGCAGTTTCGCACTTGTAACGGTACAACACGCAGTATTTGGCTTGTTCATGCCGTTTTGTGTGCTTTCACATTTTACCTATCGCAGTTTCGTACTCGCAATAAAACAACACTATCTCGTTAGATTACGTCGTTTTTGGTGGTTTCACGACGCTACCTAGCTTAAACTAACATAACTCAACCTAACATTACCTTCGCACTTCTATCGTTAGAAAACGTTTTACTCGCTACTTTGCATTGCTTTCTACAACATTACGACGGTTTCAAGCGCTTTCACATTAGATATCGCAGTTCCCAACTTGTAAAGGTGAAAAACACTGCATGTCACTAAGTGACATTGTTTAATGCGGTTTTACGATGGTTCATACCTTAACCTAACGTAACGTAACCTAACCTAACCTAACCTTACCTAACCTAACCTAACCCAACCCAACCCAACCTAACCTAACCTAACCTAACTTAACCTAAACTAACCTAAGCCAACCTAACCTAACCTAACCTAACCAAACCCAACCTAACCCAACCCAACCCAACCTAACCTAACCTAAGCTAACCTAACCTAACCTAACCAAACCTAACCTAACCTAACCTAACGTAACCTAACCTAACCTAACCTATTCTTACGTAACCTAACCTTACCTGACCTAACCTAACCTAACGTAACCTAACCTAACCTAACATAACCTAACGTAACCTAACCTAACCTAACCTAACGTAACGTAACCTAACCTAACCTAACCCAACTTAACCCAACCTAACCCAACCCAACAAAACCCAACCCAACCTAACCTAACCTAACCTAACCTTACCTAACCTAACCAAATTATCCTTACCTAACCTAACCTAACCTAACGTAACCTAACCTAACGTAACCTAACGTAACCTAACGTAACCTAACCTAACCTAACGTAACCTAACCTAACCTAACCTAATCAACCTAACCTAACCTAACCTAACCTAACCCAACTCAACCCAACCTAACCTAATCTAACCTAATCTAACCTAACCTAACCTAACCTAACCTAACCTAACCAAACCTAACCTAACCTAACCTAACCTAACGACGGTTGCAAGCGCTTTCACATTAGATATCGCAGTTGCCGACTTGTAATGGTGAGAAACACTGCATCTCACTAAGTGACATTGCTTAATGCGTTTTTACGACGGTTCATATTTTAACCTAACCTAACATTCGCACTTGTATCTAAAAACGCTCTATTACACTGTTTCGTTCACAATTACGATATTTGCATAACCTCACAGTTTTTCACCAACTTATTGCAGTACAGAACGCTGTATCTCGCTAAATGACATTGTTCTTTAAGGTTTCACGATGCTTGCATGCGCTTTAACGAGAATATCACAATAAAGCAGTTTCGCACTTGTAACGGCACAAGACGCAGTATCTGGCTAGTTCATGCCATTTTGTGTGCTTTCACAATATTTCACCTATCGCAGTTTCGTACTCGCAATAAAACAACACTATCTCGTTAGATGACATCGTTTTTGGTGGTTTCACGACGCTACGTAGCTCAAACTAACCTAACCTTCGCACTTCTATCGTTAGAAAACGTTTTATTCGCTACTTTACAATGTTTTATACAAGATTAAGAAGGTTTCATGCGCTTTCACATTAGATATCGCAGTTCCCGACTTGTAATGGTGAAAAACACAGCATCTCACTAAGTGACATTGTTAAATGCGGTTTTAGCGCGGTTCATATCTTAACGTAACCTAACCGAACCTAACCTAATTTAACCTAACCTAACCTTACCTAACCCAAACTAACCTAACCTAACCTAACCAAACCTTACCTAACATAACCTAACCTAACCTAACGTAACCTAACCTAACCTAACCTAACCTAACCTAACGACAGTTTCATGCGCTTTCACATTAGATATCGCAGTTCCCGACTTGTAATGGTGAAAAACACTGCATCTCACAAAGTGACATTGTTTAATGCGGTTTTACGACAGTTCATATTTTAACCTAACCTAACATTCGCGCTTGTATCTCAAAATGCTCTATTACACTGTTTCGTTCACAGTTACGATATTTGCATGACCTCAACGTTTTTCACCAACTTATTACAGTACAGAACGCTGTCTCTCGCTAAATGACATCATTCTTTAAGGTTTCACGATGCTTGCATGCGCTTTAACGAGAATATCACAACATAGCAGTTTCGCAATTGTAACGGTACAACACGCAGTATTTGGCTTGTTCATGCCGTTTTGTGTGCTTTCACAACATTTTACCTATCGCAGTTTCGTACTCGCAATAAAACAACACTATCTCGTTAGATGACGTCGTTTTTGGTGGTTTCACGACGCTACCTAGCTTCAAATAACATAACTCAACCTAACATAACCTTCGCGCTTCTATCGTTAGAAAACGTTTTACTCGCTACTTTACATTGCTTTCTACAACATTACGATGGTTTCAAGCGCTTTCACATTAGATATCGCAGTTCCCAACTTGTAAAGGTGAAAAACACTGTATCTCACTAAGTGACATTGTTTAATGCGGTTTTACGACGGTTCATACCTTAACCTAACGTAACCTAACCTAACCTAACCTTGCCTAACCTAACCTAACCTAACCCCACCCAACCCAACCTAACCTAACCTAACCTAACCTAAACTAACCTAACCTAACCCAACCTAACCTCACCTAACCTAACCAAATCTAACCCAACCTAACCCAACCCAACCTAACCTAACCTAAGCTAACCTAACCTAACCTAACCAAACCTAACCTAACCTAACCTAACCTAACGTAACCTAACCTAACCTAACCTAACCCAACGTAACCTAACCTAACCTAACCCAACCTAACCCAACCCAACCCAACAACACCCAACCCAACCTAACCTAACCTAACCTAACCTTACCTAACCTAACCAAATTATCCTTACCTAACCTAACCTAACCTAACGTAACCTAACGTAACCTAACCTAACCTAACGTAACCTAACCTAACCCAACCTAACCTAACCTAACCTAACCCAACTCAACCCAACCTAACCTAATCTAACCTAACCTAACCTAACCTAACCAAACCTAACCTAACCTAACCTAACCTAACCAAACCTAACGACGGTTTCATGCGCTTTCACATTATATATCGCAGTTCCCTACTTGTAATGGTGAAAAACACTGCATCTCACTTAGTGACATTGTTTCATGCGGTTTTACGACGCTTCATATCTTAACCTAACCTAACGTTCGCACTTGTATCTAAAAACGCTCTATTACACTTGTTTCGTTCTTATTTAAGATATTTGCATGACCTCACAGTTTTTCTCCAACTTATTACAGTACAGAACGCTGTATATCGCTAAATGACATCATTCTTTAAGGTTTCACGATGCTTGCATGCGCTTTAACGAGAATATCACAACTTAGCAGTTTCGCACTTGTAACGGTACAACACGCAGTATTTGGCTTGTTCATGCCGTTTTGTGTGCTTTCACAACATTTCACCTATGCAGTTTCGTACATGAAATAAAACAATTATATCTCGCTAGATGACGTCCTTTTTGGTGGTTTCACGACGCTACCTAGCTTAAACTAACATAATTCAACCTAACATAACCTTCGCACTTCTATCGTTAGAAAACGTTTTACTCGCTACTTTACAATGCTCTCTAACACATTACGACGGTTTCATGCGCTTTCACATTAGATATCGCAGTTCCCGACTTGTAATGGTGAAAAACACTGCATCTCACAAAGTGACATTGTTTAATGCGGTTTTACGACGGTTCATATTTTAACCTAACCTAACATTCGCGCTTGTATCTCAAAATGCTCTATTACACTGTTTCGTTCACAGTTACGATATTTGCATGACCTCACAGTTTTTCACCAACTTATTACAGTACAGAACGCTGTCTCTCGCTAAATGACATCATTCTTAAGGTTTCACGATGCTTGCATGCGCTTTAACGAGAATATCACAACATAGCAGTTTCGCACTTGTAACGGTACAACACGCAGTATTTGGCTTGTTCATGCCGTTTTGTGTGCTTTCACAACATTTTACCTATCGCAGTTTCGTACTCGCAATAAAACAACACCATCTCGTTAGATGACGTCGTTTTTGGTGGTTTCACGACGCTACCTAGCTTAAACTAACATAACTCAACCTAACATTACCTTCGCACTTCTATCGTTAGAAAACGTTTTACTCGCTACTTTACATTGCTTTCTACAACATTACGACGGTTTCAAGCGCTTTCACATTAGATATCGCAGTTCCCAACTTGTAAAGGTGAAAAACACTGTATCTCACTAAGTGACATTGTTTAATGCGGTTTTACGACGGTTCATACCTTAACCTAACGTAACCTAACCTAACCTAACCTTACCTAACCTAACCTAACCTAACCCCACCCAACCCAACCTAACCTAACCTAACCTAACCTAAACTAACCTAACCTAACCCAACCTAACCTAACCTAACCTAACCAAATCTAACCCAACCTAACCCAACCCAACCTAACCTAACCTAAGCTAACCTAACCTAACCTAACCAAACCTAACCTAACCTAACCTAACGTAACCTAACCTAACCTAACCTAACCCAACGTAACCTAACCTAACCTAACCCAACCTAACCCAACCCAACCCAACAACACCCAACCCAACCTAACCTAACCTTACCTAACCTAACCAAATTATCCTTATCTAACCTAACCTAACGTAACCTAACGTAACCTAACCTAACCTAACGTAACCTAACCTAACCCAACCTAACCTAACCTAACCTAACCTAACCCAACTCAACCCAACCTAACCTAATCTAACCTAACCTAACCTAACCTAACCTAACCAAACCTAACCTAACCTAACCTAACCTAACCAAACCTAACGACGGTTTCATGCGCTTTCACATTATATATCGCAGTTCCCGACTTGTAATTGTGAAAAACACTGCATCTCACTTAGTGACATTGCTTCATGCGGTTTTACGACGGTTCATATCTTAACCTAACCTAACGTTCGCACTTGTATCTAAAAACGCTCTATTACACTTGTTTCGTTCTTATTTAAGATATTTGCATGACCTCACAGTTTTTCTCCAACTTATTACAGTACAGAACGCTGTATATCGCTAAATGACATCATTCTTTAAGGTTTCACGATGCTTGCATGCGCTTTAACGAGAATATCACAACTTAGCAGTTTCGCACTTGTAACGGTACAACACGCAGTATTTGGCTTGTTCATGCCGTTTTGTGTGCTTTCACAACATTTCACCTATGCAGTTTCGTACATGAAATAAAACAATTATATCTCGTTAGATGACGTCCTTTTTGGTGGTTTCACGACGCTACCTAGCTTAAACTAACATAATTCAACCTAACATAACCTTCGCACTTCTATCGTTAGAAAACGTTTTACTCGCTACTTTACAATGCTCTCTAACACATTACGACGGTTTCATGCGCTTTCACATTAGATATCGCAGTTCCCGACTTGTAATGGTGAAAAACACTGCATCTCACTTAGTGACATTGTTTCATGCGGTTTTACGACGGTTCATATCTTAACCTAACCTAACGTTCGCATTTGTATCTAAAAACGCTCTATTACACTTGTTTCGTTCTTATTTAAGATATTTGCATGACCTCACAGTTTTTCTCCAACTTATTACAGTACAGAACGCTGTCTCTCGCTAAATGACATCATTCTTTAAGGTTTCACGATGCTTGCATGCGCTTTAACGATAATATCACAACATAGCAGTTTCGCACTTGTAACGGTACAACACGCAGTATTTGGCTTGTTCATGCCGTTTTGTGTGCTTTCACATTTTACCTATCGCAGTTTCGTACTCGCAATAAAACAACACTATCTCGTTAGATTACGTCGTTTTTGGTGGTTTCACGACGCTACCTAGCTTAAACTAACATAACTCAACCTAACATTACCTTCGCACTTCTATCGTTAGAAAACGTTTTACTCGCTACTTTGCATTGCTTTCTACAACATTACGACGGTTTCAAGCGCTTTCACATTAGATATCGCAGTTCCCAACTTGTAAAGGTGAAAAACACTGCATGTCACTAAGTGACATTGTTTAATGCGGTTTTACGATGGTTCATACCTTAACCTAACGTAACGTAACCTAACCTAACCTAACCTTACCTAACCTAACCTAACCCAACCCAACCCAACCTAACCTAACCTAACCTAACTTAACCTAAACTAACCTAAGCCAACCTAACCTAACCTAACCTAACCAAACCCAACCTAACCCAACCCAACCCAACCTAACCTAACCTAAGCTAACCTAACCTAACCTAACCAAACCTAACCTAACCTAACCTAACGTAACCTAACCTAACCTAACCTATTCTTACGTAACCTAACCTTACCTGACCTAACCTAACCTAACGTAACCTAACCTAACCTAACATAACCTAACGTAACCTAACCTAACCTAACCTAACGTAACGTAACCTAACCTAACCTAACCCAACTTAACCCAACCTAACCCAACCCAACAAAACCCAACCCAACCTAACCTAACCTAACCTAACCTTACCTAACCTAACCAAATTATCCTTACCTAACCTAACCTAACCTAACGTAACCTAACCTAACGTAACCTAACGTAACCTAACGTAACCTAACCTAACCTAACGTAACCTAACCTAACCTAACCTAATCAACCTAACCTAACCTAACCTAACCTAACCCAACTCAACCCAACCTAACCTAATCTAACCTAATCTAACCTAACCTAACCTAACCTAACCTAACCTAACCAAACCTAACCTAACCTAACCTAACCTAACGACGGTTGCAAGCGCTTTCACATTAGATATCGCAGTTGCCGACTTGTAATGGTGAGAAACACTGCATCTCACTAAGTGACATTGCTTAATGCGTTTTTACGACGGTTCATATTTTAACCTAACCTAACATTCGCACTTGTATCTAAAAACGCTCTATTACACTGTTTCGTTCACAATTACGATATTTGCATAACCTCACAGTTTTTCACCAACTTATTGCAGTACAGAACGCTGTATCTCGCTAAATGACATTGTTCTTTAAGGTTTCACGATGCTTGCATGCGCTTTAACGAGAATATCACAATAAAGCAGTTTCGCACTTGTAACGGCACAAGACGCAGTATCTGGCTAGTTCATGCCATTTTGTGTGCTTTCACAATATTTCACCTATCGCAGTTTCGTACTCGCAATAAAACAACACTATCTCGTTAGATGACATCGTTTTTGGTGGTTTCACGACGCTACGTAGCTCAAACTAACCTAACCTTCGCACTTCTATCGTTAGAAAACGTTTTATTCGCTACTTTACAATGTTTTATACAAGATTAAGAAGGTTTCATGCGCTTTCACATTAGATATCGCAGTTCCCGACTTGTAATGGTGAAAAACACAGCATCTCACTAAGTGACATTGTTAAATGCGGTTTTAGCGCGGTTCATATCTTAACGTAACCTAACCGAACCTAACCTAATTTAACCTAACCTAACCTTACCTAACCCAAACTAACCTAACCTAACCTAACCAAACCTTACCTAACATAACCTAACCTAACCTAACGTAACCTAACCTAACCTAACCTAACCTAACCTAACGACAGTTTCATGCGCTTTCACATTAGATATCGCAGTTCCCGACTTGTAATGGTGAAAAACACTGCATCTCACAAAGTGACATTGTTTAATGCGGTTTTACGACAGTTCATATTTTAACCTAACCTAACATTCGCGCTTGTATCTCAAAATGCTCTATTACACTGTTTCGTTCACAGTTACGATATTTGCATGACCTCAACGTTTTTCACCAACTTATTACAGTACAGAACGCTGTCTCTCGCTAAATGACATCATTCTTTAAGGTTTCACGATGCTTGCATGCGCTTTAACGAGAATATCACAACATAGCAGTTTCGCAATTGTAACGGTACAACACGCAGTATTTGGCTTGTTCATGCCGTTTTGTGTGCTTTCACAACATTTTACCTATCGCAGTTTCGTACTCGCAATAAAACAACACTATCTCGTTAGATGACGTCGTTTTTGGTGGTTTCACGACGCTACCTAGCTTCAAATAACATAACTCAACCTAACATAACCTTCGCGCTTCTATCGTTAGAAAACGTTTTACTCGCTACTTTACATTGCTTTCTACAACATTACGATGGTTTCAAGCGCTTTCACATTAGATATCGCAGTTCCCAACTTGTAAAGGTGAAAAACACTGTATCTCACTAAGTGACATTGTTTAATGCGGTTTTACGACGGTTCATACCTTAACCTAACGTAACCTAACCTAACCTAACCTTGCCTAACCTAACCTAACCTAACCCCACCCAACCCAACCTAACCTAACCTAACCTAACCTATACTAACCTAACCTAACCCAACCTAACCTCACCTAACCTAACCAAATCTAACCCAACCTAACCCAACCCAACCTAACCTAACCTAAGCTAACCTAACCTAACCTAACCAAACCTAACCTAACCTAACCTAACCTAACGTAACCTAACCTAACCTAACCTAACCCAACGTAACCTAACCTAACCTAACCCAACCTAACCCAACCCAACCCAACAACACCCAACCCAACCTAACCTAACCTAACCTTACCTAACCTAACCAAATTATCCTTACCTAACCTAACCTAACCTAACGTAACCTAACGTAACCTAACCTAACCTAACGTAACCTAACCTAACCCAACCTAACCTAACCTAACCTAACCCAACTCAACCCAACCTAACCTAATCTAACCTAACCTAACCTAACCTAACCAAACCTAACCTAACCTAACCTAACCTAACCAAACCTAACGACGGTTTCATGCGCTTTCACATTATATATCGCAGTTCCCTACTTGTAATGGTGAAAAACACTGCATCTCACTTAGTGACATTGTTTCATGCGGTTTTACGACGCTTCATATCTTAACCTAACCTAACGTTCGCACTTGTATCTAAAAACGCTCTATTACACTTGTTTCGTTCTTATTTAAGATATTTGCATGACCTCACAGTTTTTCTCCAACTTATTACAGTACAGAACGCTGTATATCGCTAAATGACATCATTCTTTAAGGTTTCACGATGCTTGCATGCGCTTTAACGAGAATATCACAACTTAGCAGTTTCGCACTTGTAACGGTACAACACGCAGTATTTGGCTTGTTCATGCCGTTTTGTGTGCTTTCACAACATTTCACCTATGCAGTTTCGTACATGAAATAAAACAATTATATCTCGCTAGATGACGTCCTTTTTGGTGGTTTCACGACGCTACCTAGCTTAAACTAACATAATTCAACCTAACATAACCTTCGCACTTCTATCGTTAGAAAACGTTTTACTCGCTACTTTACAATGCTCTCTAACACATTACGACGGTTTCATGCGCTTTCACATTAGATATCGCAGTTCCCGACTTGTAATGGTGAAAAACACTGCATCTCACAAAGTGACATTGTTTAATGCGGTTTTACGACGGTTCATATTTTAACCTAACCTAACATTCGCGCTTGTATCTCAAAATGCTCTATTACACTGTTTCGTTCACAGTTACGATATTTGCATGACCTCACAGTTTTTCACCAACTTATTACAGTACAGAACGCTGTCTCTCGCTAAATGACATCATTCTTAAGGTTTCACGATGCTTGCATGCGCTTTAACGAGAATATCACAACATAGCAGTTTCGCACTTGTAACGGTACAACACGCAGTATTTGGCTTGTTCATGCCGTTTTGTGTGCTTTCACAACATTTTACCTATCGCAGTTTCGTACTCGCAATAAAACAACACCATCTCGTTAGATGACGTCGTTTTTGGTGGTTTCACGACGCTACCTAGCTTAAACTAACATAACTCAACCTAACATTACCTTCGCACTTCTATCGTTAGAAAACGTTTTACTCGCTACTTTACATTGCTTTCTACAACATTACGACGGTTTCAAGCGCTTTCACATTAGATATCGCAGTTCCCAACTTGTAAAGGTGAAAAACACTGTATCTCACTAAGTGACATTGTTTAATGCGGTTTTACGACGGTTCATACCTTAACCTAACGTAACCTAACCTAACCTAACCTTACCTAACCTAACCTAACCTAACCCCACCCAACCCAACCTAACCTAACCTAACCTAACCTAAACTAACCTAACCTAACCCAACCTAACCTAACCTAACCTAACCAAATCTAACCCAACCTAACCCAACCCAACCTAACCTAACCTAAGCTAACCTAACCTAACCTAACCAAACCTAACCTAACCTAACCTAACGTAACCTAACCTAACCTAACCTAACCCAACGTAACCTAACCTAACCTAACCCAACCTAACCCAACCCAACCCAACAACACCCAACCCAACCTAACCTAACCTTACCTAACCTAACCAAATTATCCTTATCTAACCTAACCTAACGTAACCTAACGTAACCTAACCTAACCTAACGTAACCTAACCTAACCCAACCTAACCTAACCTAACCTAACCTAACCCAACTCAACCCAACCTAACCTAATCTAACCTAACCTAACCTAACCTAACCTAACCAAACCTAACCTAACCTAACCTAACCTAACCAAACCTAACGACGGTTTCATGCGCTTTCACATTATATATCGCAGTTCCCGACTTGTAATTGTGAAAAACACTGCATCTCACTTAGTGACATTGCTTCATGCGGTTTTACGACGGTTCATATCTTAACCTAACCTAACGTTCGCACTTGTATCTAAAAACGCTCTATTACACTTGTTTCGTTCTTATTTAAGATATTTGCATGACCTCACAGTTTTTCTCCAACTTATTACAGTACAGAACGCTGTATATCGCTAAATGACATCATTCTTTAAGGTTTCACGATGCTTGCATGCGCTTTAACGAGAATATCACAACTTAGCAGTTTCGCACTTGTAACGGTACAACACGCAGTATTTGGCTTGTTCATGCCGTTTTGTGTGCTTTCACAACATTTCACCTATGCAGTTTCGTACATGAAATAAAACAATTATATCTCGTTAGATGACGTCCTTTTTGGTGGTTTCACGACGCTACCTAGCTTAAACTAACATAATTCAACCTAACATAACCTTCGCACTTCTATCGTTAGAAAACGTTTTACTCGCTACTTTACAATGCTCTCTAACACATTACGACGGTTTCATGCGCTTTCACATTAGATATCGCAGTTCCCGACTTGTAATGGTGAAAAACACTGCATCTCACAAAGTGACATTGTTTAATGCGGTTTTACGACGGTTCATACCTTAACCTAACGTAACCTAACCTAACCTAACCTAACCTAACCTTACCTAACCTAACCTAACCTAACCCAACCCAACCCAACCTAACCTAACCTAACCTAACCTAACCAAATCTAACCCAACCTAACCCAACCTAACCTAACCTAAGCTAACCTAACCTAACCTAACCAAACCTAACCTAACCTTACCTGACCTAACCTAACGTAACGTAACCTAACCTAACCTAACATAACCTAACCTAACCTAACCTAACCTAACGTAACCTAACCTAACCTAACCCAACCTAACCCAACCTAACCCAACCCAACCCAACAAAACCCAACCCAACCTAACCTAACCTAACCTAACCTTACCTAACCTAACCAAATTATCCTTACCTAACCTAACCTAACGTAACCTACCCTAACGTAACCTAACGTAACCTAACCTAACCTAACCTAATCAACCTAACCTAACCTAACCTAACCTAACCCAACTCAACCCAACCTAACCTAATCTAACCTAACCTAACCTAACCAAACCTAACCTAACCTAACCTAACCTAACGACGGTTGCAAGCGCTTTCACATTAGATATCGCAGTTCCCGACTTGTAATGGTGAGAAACACTGCATCTCACTAAGTGACATTGCTTAATGCGTTTTTACGATGGTTCATATTTTAACCTAACTTAACATTCGCACTTGTATTTAAAAACGCTCTATTACACTGTTTCGTTCACAATTACGATATTTGCATAACCTCACAGTTTTTCTCAACTTATTACAGTACAGAACGCTGTATATCGCTAAATGACATCATTCTTTAAGGTTTCACGATGCTTGCATGCGCTTTAACGAGACTATCACAACTTAGCAGTTTCGCACTTGTAACGGTACAACACGCAGTATTTGGCTTGTTCATGCCGTTTTGTGTGCTTTCACAACATTTCACCTATTGCAGTTTCGTACATGAAATAAAACAATTATATCTCGTTAGATGACGTCCTTTTTGGTGGTTTCACGACGCTACCTAGCTTAAACTAACATAATTCAACCTAACATAACCTTCGCACTTCTATCGTTAGAAAACGTTTTACTCGCTACTTTACAATGCTTCTACAACATTACGACGGTTTCATGCGCTTTCACATTAGATATCGCAGTTCCCGACTTGTAATGGTGAAAAACACTGCATCTCACAAAGTGACATTGTTTAATGCGGTTTTACGACGGTTCATATTTTACCCTAACCTAACATTCGCGCTTGTATCTCAAAATGCTGTATTACACTGTTTCGTTCACAGTTACGATATTTGCATGACCTCACAGTTTTTCACCAACTTATTACAGTACAGAACGCTGTCTCTCGCTAAATGACATCATTCTTTAAGGTTTCACGATGCTTGCATGCGCTTTAACGATAATATCACAACATAGCAGTTTCGCACTTGTAACGGTACAACACGCAGTATTTGGCTTGTTCATGCCGTTTTGTGTGCTTTCACAACATTTTACCTATCGCAGTTTCGTACTCGCAATAAAACAACACTATCTCGTTAGATTACGTCGTTTTTGGTGGTTTCACGACGCTACCTAGCTTAAACTAAAATAACTCAACCTAACATTACCTTCGCACTTCTATCGTTAGAAAACGTTTTACTCGCTAGTTTGCATTGCTTTCTACAACATTACGACGGTTTCAAGCGCTTTCACATTAGATATCGCAGTTCCCAACTTGTAAAGGTGAAAAACACTGCACGTCACTAAGTGACATTGTTTAATGCGGTTTTACGACGGTTCATACCTTAACCTAACGTAACCTAACCTAACCTAACCTAACCTAACCTAACCCAACCCAACGCAACCCAACCTAACCTAACCTAACTTAACCTAAACTATCCTAAGCCAACCTAACCTAACCTAACCTAACCCAACCTAACCCAACCCAACCCAACCTAACCTAACCTAAGCTAACCTAACCTAACCTAACCAAACCTAACCTAACCTAACGTAACCTAACCTAACCTAACCTAACCCAACGTAACCTAACCTAACCTAACCCAACCTAACCCAACCCAACCCAACAACACCCAACCTAACCTAACCTTACCTAACCTAACCAAATTATCCTTACCTAACCTAACCTAACCTAACGTAACCTAACCTAACGTAACCTAACGTAACCTAACGTAACCTAACCTAACCTAACCTAATCAACCTAACCTAACTTAACCTAACCTAACCCAACTCAACCCAACCTAACCTAACCTAACCTAACCTAACCAAACCTAACCTAACCTAACCTAACGACGGTTGCAAGCGCTTTCACATTAGATATCGCAGTTCCCGACTTGTAATGGTGAGAAACACTGCATCTCACTAAGTGACATTGCTTAATGCGTTTTTACGACGGATCATATTTTAACCTAACCTAACATTCGCACTTGTATCTAAAAACGCTCTATTACACTGTTTCGTTCATAATTACGATATTTGCATAACCTCACAGTTTTTCACCAACTTATTGCAGTACAGAACGCTGTATCTCGCTAAATGACATTGTTCTTCAAGGTTTCACGATGCTTGCATGCGCTTTAACGAGAATATCACATTAGAGCAGTTTCGCACTTGTAACGGTACAACACGCAGTATCTGGCTTGTTCATGCCTTTTTGTGTGCTTTCACAATATTTCACCTATCGCAGTTTCGTAGTCGCAATAAAACAACACTATCTCGTTAGATGACGTCGTTTTTGGTGGTTTCACGACGCTACCTAGCCCAAACTAACCTAACCTAACCTTCGCACTTCTATCGTTAGAAAACGTTTTACTCGCAACTTTACAATGTTTTTTTCAAGATTACGACGGTTTCATGCGCTTTCACATTAGATATCGTAGTTCCCGACTTGTAATGTTGAAAAACACTACATCTCACTAAGTGACATTGTTTAATGCGGTTTTACGACGGTTGATATCTCAACCTAACCTAACATTCGCACTTGTATCTAAATACGCTCAATTACACTGTTTCGTTCACAATTACGATATTTGCTTGACCTCACAGTTTCTCACCAACTTATTACAGTACAGAACGCTGTATCTCGCTAAATGACATCGTTCTTTAAGGTTTCACGATACTTGCATGCGCTTTAACGAGAATATCACAATAAAGCAGTTTCGCACTTGTAACGGCACAAGACGCAGTATCTGGCTAGTTCATGCCATTTTGTGTGCTTTCACAATATTTCACCTATCGCAGTTTCGTACTCGCAATAAAACAACACTATCTCGTTAGATGACATCGTTTTTGGTGGTTTCACGACGCTACGTAGCTCAAACTAACCTAACCTTCGCACTTCTATCGTTAGAAAACGTTTTATTCGCTACTTTACAATGTTTTATACAAGATTAAGACGGTTTCATGCGCTTTCACATTAGATATCGCAGTTCCCGACTTGTAATGGTGAAAAACACAGCATCTCACTAAGTGACATTGTTTAATGCGTTTTTAGCGCGGTTCATATCTTAACCTAACCTAACCTAACCTAACCTAATTTAACCTAACCTAACCTTACCTAACCCAAACTAACCTAACCTAACCTAACCAAACCTTACCTAACATAACCTAACCTAACCTAACGTAACCTAACCTAACCTAACCTAACCTAACGACGTTTGCAAGCGCTTTCACATTAGATATCGCAGTTCCCGACTTGTAATGGTGAAAAACACTGCATCTCACTAAGTGACATTGTTTAATGCAGTTTTACGACGGTTCATATCTTAACCTAACCTAACATTCGCACTTGTATTGAAAAACGCTCTATTACACTGTTTCGTTCACAATTACGATATTTGCATAACCTCACAGTTTTTCACCAACTTATTGCAGTACAGAACGCTGTATCTCGCCAAATGACATCGTTCTTTAAGGTTTCACGATGCTTGCATGCGCTTTAACGAGAATATCACATTATAGCAGTTTCGCACTTGTAAAGGTACAACACGCAGTATCTGGCTTGTTCATGCCGTTTTGTGTACTTTCACAACATTTCACCTATTGCAGTTTCGTACATGCAATAAAACAACACTATCTCGTTAGATGACGTCGTTTTTGGTGGTTTCACGACGCTACCTAGCTTAAACTAACATAACTCAACCTAACATAACCTTCACGCTTCTATCGTTAGAAAACGTTTTACTCGCTACTTTACATTGCTTTTTACAACATTACGATGGTTTCAAGCGCTTTCACATTAGATATCGCAGTTCCCAACTTGTAAAGGTGAAAAACACTGCATCTCACTAAGTGACATTGTTTAATGCGGTTTTACGACGGTTCATACCTTAACCTAACGTAACCTAACCTAACCTAACCTAACCTTACCTAACCTAACCTAACCTAACCCCACCCAACCCAACCTAACCTAACCTAACCTAACCTAAACTAACCTAACCCAACCTAACCTAACCTAACCTAACCTAACCAAATCTAACCCAACCTAACCCAACCCAACCTAACCTAACCTAAGCTAACCTAACCTAACCAAACCTAACCTAACCTAACCTAACCTAACGTAACCTAACCTAACCTAACCTAACCCAACGTAACCTAACCTAACCTAACCCAACCTAACCCAACCCAACCCAACCCAACAACACCCAACCCAACCTAACCTAACCTAACCTAACCTTACCTAACCTAACCAAATTATCCTTACCTAACCCAACCTAACCTAACCTAACCTAACGTAACCTAGCGTAACCTAACCTAACCTAACGTAACCTAACCTAACCCAACCTAACCTAACCTAACCTAACCCAACTCAACCCAACCTAACCTAATCTAACCTAACCTAACCTAACCTAACCAAACCTAACCTAACCTAACCTAACCTAACGACGGTTTCATGCGCTTTCACATTATATATCGCAGTTCCCGACTTGTAATGGTGAAAAACACTGCATCTCACTTAATGACATTGTTTCATGCGGTTTTACGACGGTTCATATCTTAACCTAACCTAACGTTCGCACTTGTATCTAAAAACGCTCTATTACACTGTTTCGTTCTTATTTAAGATATTTGCATGACCTCACAGTTTTTCTCCAACTTATTACAGTACAGAACGCTGTATATCGCTAAATGACATCATTCTTTAAGGTTTCACGATGCTTGCATGCGCTTTAACGAGAATATCACAACTTAGCAGTTTCGCACTTGTAACGGTACAACACGCAGTATTTGGCTTGTTCATGCCGTTTTGTGTGCTTTCACAACATTTCACCTATTGCAGTTTCGTACATGAAATAAAACAATTATATCTCGTTAGATGACGTCCTTTTTGGTGGTTTCACGACGCTACCTAGCTTAAACTAACATAATTCAACCTAACATAACCTTCGCACTTCTATCGTTAGAAAACGTTTTACTCGCTACTTTACAATGCTCTCTACAACATTACGACGGTTTCATGCGCTTCCACATTAGATATCGCAGTTCCCCACTTGTAATGGTGAAAAACACTGCATCTCACAAAGTGACATTGTTTAATGCGGTTTTACGACGGTTCATATTTTACCCTAACCTAACATTCGCGCTTGTATCTCAAAATGATCTATTACACTGTTTCGTTCACACTTACGATATTTGCATGACCTCACAGTTTTTCACCAACTTATTACAGTACAGAACGCCGTATCTTGTTAAATGATATCGTTCTTTAAGGTTTCACAGTGCTTGCATGCGCTTTAACGAGAATATCACAATAAAGCAGTTTCGCACTTGTAACGGCACAAGACGCAGTATCTGGCTAGTTCATGCCATTTTTGTGCTTTCACAATATTTCACCTATCGCAGTTTCGTACTCGCAATAAAACAACACTATCTCGTTAGATGACATCGTTTTTGGTGGTTTCACGACGCTACCTAGCTCAAACTAACCTAACCTTCGCACTTCTATCGTTAGAAAACGTTTTATTCGCTACTTTACAATGTTTTCTACAAGATTACGACGGTTTCATGCGCTTTCACATTAGATATCGCAGTTCCCGACTTGTAATGATGAAAAACACAGCATCTCACTAAGTGACATTGTTTATTGCGGTTTTAGAGCGGTTCATACCTTAACCTAACCTAACCTAACCCAACCTAACCTAACCTTACCTAACCCAACCTAACCTAACCTAACCTAACCAAACCTTACCTAACATAACCTAACCTAACCTAACCTAACCAAACCTAACCTAACCTAACGTAACCTAACCTAACCTAACCTAACCTAACCAACGACGTTTGCCAGCGCTTTCACATTAGATATCGCAGTCCCCGACTTGTAATAGTGAAAAACACTGCATCTCACTAAATGACATTGTTTAATGCGGTTTTACGACGGTTCATATGTTAACCTAACCTAACATTCGCACTTGTATTGAAAAACGCTCTATTACACTGTTTCGTTCACAATTACGATATTTGCATAACCTCAGAGTTTTTCACCAACTTATTGCAGTACAGAACGCTGTATCTCGCTAATTGACATCATTCTTTAAGGTTTCACGATGCTTGCATGCGCTTTAATGAGAATATCACATTATAGCAGTTTCGCACTTGTAACGGTACAACACGCAGTATCTGGCTTGTTCATGCCGTTTTGTGTACTTTCACAACATTTCACCTATTGCAGTTTTGTACATGCAATAAAACAACACTATCTCGTTAGATGACGTCGTTTTTGGTGGTTTCACGACGCTACCTAGCTTAAACTAACATAACTCAACCTAACATAACCTTCGCACTTCTATCGTTAGAAAACGTTTTACTCGCTACTTTACATTGCTTTCTACAACATAACGATGGTTTCAAGCGCTTTCACATTAGATATCGCAGTTCCCAACTTGTAAAGGTGAAAAACACTGCATCTCACTAAGTGACATTGTTTAATGCGGTTTTATGACGGTTCATATCTTGACCTAACCTAACATTTGCACTTGTATCTAAAAACGCTCTATTACACTGTTACGTTCACATTGAAGATATTTGCATGACCTCACAGTTTTTCTCCAACTTATTACAGTACAGAACGCTGTATTTCGCTAAATGACATCATTCTTTAAGGTTTCACGATGCTTGCATGCGCTTTAACGAGAATATCACAACATAGCAGTTTCGTACTTGTAACGGTACAACACGCAGTATTTGGCTTGTTCATGCCGTTTTGTGTGCTTTCACAACATTTCACCTATTGCAGTTTCGTACTCGCAATAAAACAACACTATCTCGTTAGATGACGTCGTTTTTGGTGGTTTCACGACGCTACCTAGCTTAAACTAACATAACTCAACCTAACATAACCTTCGCACTTCTATCGTTAGAAAACGTTTTACTTGCTACTTTACATTGCTTTCTACAACATAACGATGGTTTCAAGCGCTTTCACATTAGATATCGCAGTTCCCAACTTGTAAAGGTGAAAAACACTGCATCTCACTAAGTAACATTGTTTAATGCGGTTTTATGACGGTTCATATCTTGACCTAACCTAACATTTGCACTTGTATCTAAAAACGCTCTATTACACTGTTACGTTCACATTGAAGATATTTGCATGACCTCACAGTTTTTCTCCAACTTATTACAGTACAGAACGCTGTATTTCGCTAAATGACATCATTCTTTAAGGTTTCACGATGCTTGCATGCGCTTTAACGAGAATATCACAACATAGCAGTTTCGTACTTGTAACGGTACAACACGCAGTATTTGGCTTGTTCATGCCGTTTTGTGTGCTTTCACAACATTTCACCTATTGCAGTTTCGTACTCGCAATAAAACAACACTATCTCGTTAGATGACGTCGTTTTTGGTGGTTTCACGACGCTACCTAGCTTAAACTAACATAACTGAACCTAACATTACCTTCGCACTTCTATCGTTAGAAAACGTTTTACTCGCTACTTTACATTGCTTTCTACAACATTACGACGGTTTCAAGCGCTTTCACAATAGATATCGCAGTTCCCAACTTGTAAAGGTGAAAAACACTGCATCTCACTAAGTGACATTGTTTAATGCGGTTTTACGACGGTTCATACCTTAACCTAACGTAACCTAACCTAACCTAACCTAACCTAACCTTACCTAACCTAACCTAACCTAACCTAACCCAACCCAACCCAACCTAACCTAACCTAACTTAACCTAAACTAACCTAAGCCAACCTAACCTAACCTAACCTAACCCAACCTAACCCAACCCAACCCAACCTAACCTAACCTAACCTAAGCTAACCTAACCTAACCTAACCAAACCTAACCTAACCTAACCTAACCTATTCTAACGTAACCTAACCTACCTGACCTAACCTAACCTAACGTAACCTAACCTAACCTAACATAACCTAACGTAACGTAACCTAACCTAACCTAACCTAACGTAACCTAACCTAACCTAACCCAACCTAACCCAACCTAACCCAACCCAACCCAACAAAACCCAACCCAACCTAACCTAACCTAACCTAACCTTACCTAACCTAACCAAATTATCCTTACCTAACCTAACCTAACCTAACGTAACCTAACGTAACCTACCCTAACCTAACGTAACCTAACCTAACCTAACCTAATCAACCTAACCTAACCTAACCTAACCCAACTCAACCTAACCTAACCTAATCTAACCTAACCTAACCTAACCAAACCTAACCTAACCTAACCTAACGACGGTTGCAAGCGCTTTCACATTAGATATCGCAGTTACCGACTTGTAATGGTGAGAAACACTGCATCTCACTAAGTGACATTGCTTAATGCGTTTTTACGACGGTTCATATTTCAACCTAACCTAACATTCGCACTTGTATCTAAAAACGCTCTATTACACTGTTTCGTTCACAATTACGATATTTGCATAACCTCACAGTTTTCACCAACTTATTGCAGTACAGAACGCTGTATCTCGCTAAATGACATTGTTCTTTAAGGTTTCACGATGCTTGCATGCGCTTTAACGAGAATATCACAATATAGCAGTTTCGCACTTGAAACGGTACAACACGCAGTATCTGGCTTGTTCATGCCGTTTTGTGTGCTTTCACAATATTTCACCTATCGCAGTTTCGTAGTCGCAATAAAACAACACTATCTCGTTAGATGACGTCGTTTTTGGTGGTTTCACGACGCTACCTAGCCTAAACTAACCTAACCTAATCTAACCTTCGCACTTCTATCGTTAGAAAACGTTTTACTCGCAACTTTACAATGTTTTTTTCAAGATTACGACGGTTTCATGCGCTTTCACATTAGATATCGTAGTTCCCGACTTGTAATGTTGAAAAACACTACATCTCACTAAGTGACATTGTTTAATGCGGTTTTACGACGGTTGATATCTCAACCTAACCTAACATTCGCACTTGTATCTAAATACGCTCAATTACACTGTTTCGTTCACAATTACGATATTTGCATAACCTCAGAGTTTCTCACCAACTTATAACAGTACAGAACGCTGTATCTCGCTAAATGACATCGTTCTTTAAGGTTTCACGATACTTGCATGCGCTTTAACGAGCATATCACAATAAAGCAGTTTCGCACTTGTAACGGCACAAGACGCAGTATCTGGCTAGTTCATGCCATTTTGTGTGCTTTCACAATATTTCACCTATCGCAGTTTCGTACTCGCAATAAAACAACACTATCTCGATAGATGACATCGTTTTTGGTAGTTTCACGACGCTACCTAGCTCAAACTAACCTAACCTTCGCTTTTCTATCGTTAGAAAACGTTTCATTCGCTACTTTACAATGTTTTCTACAAGATTACGACGGTTTCATGCGCTTTCACATTAAATATCGCAGTTCCCGACTTGTAATGGTGAAAAACACAGCATCTCACTAAGTGACATTGTTTATTGCGGTTTTAGCGCGGTTCATATCTTAACCTAACCTAACCTAACGTAACCTAACGTAACCTAACCTAACCTAACGTAACCTAACCTAACCTAACCTAACCCAACCTAACCTAACCTAACCTAACCTAACCCAACTCAACCCAACCTAACCTAATCTAACCTAACCTAACCTAACCAAACCTAACCTAACCTTACCTAACCTAACCTAACGACGGTTGCAAGCGCTTTCACATTAGATATCGAAGTTCCCGACTTGTAATGGTGAGAAACACTGCATCTCACTAAGTGACATTGTTTAATGCGGTTTTACGACGGTTCATATCTTAACCTAAGCTAACAATCGCACTTGTATCTAAAAACGCTCTATTACACTGTTTCGTTCACAATTACGATATTTGCATAACCTCACAGTTTTTCACCAACTTATTGCAGTACAGAACGCTGTATCTCGCTAAATGACATTGTTCTTCAAGGTTTCACGATGCTTGCATGCGCTTTAACGAGAATATCACATTATAGCAGTTTCGCACTTGTAACGGTAAAACACGCAGTATCTGGCTTGTTCATGCCGTTTTGTGTGCTTTCACAATATTTCACCTATCGCAGTTTCATAGTCGAAATAAAACAACACTGTCTCGTTAGTTGACGTCGTTTTTGGTGGTTTCTCGACGCTACATAGCTTAAACTAACCTAACCTAACCTAACCTTCGCACTTCTATCGTTAGAAAACGTTTTACTCGCAACTTTGCAATGTTGTTTTCAAGATTACGACGGTTTCATGCGCTTTCACATTTGATATCGTAGTTCCCGACTTGTAATGTTAAAAAACACTACATCTCACTAAGTGACATTGTTTAATGTGGTTTTACGACGGTTGATATCTCAACCTAACCTAACATTCGCACTTGTATCTAAATACGCTCAATTACACTGTTTCGTTCACAATTACGATATTTGCTTGACCTCACAGTTTCTCACCAGCTTATAACAGTACAGAACGCTGTATCTCGCAAAATGACATCGTTCTTTAAGGTTTCACGATACTTGCATGCGCTTTAACGAGCATATCACAATAAAGCAGTTTCGCACTTGTAACGGCACAAGACGCAGTATCTGGCTAGTTCATGCCATTTTGTGTGCTTTCACAATATTTCACCTATCGCAGTTTCGTACTCGCAATAAAACAACACTATCTCGATAGATGACATCGTTTTTGGTAGTTTCACGACGCTACGTAGCTCAAACTAACCTAACCTTCGCACTTCTATTGTTAGAAAACGTTTTATTCGCTACTTTACAATGCTCTCTACAACATTACGACAGTTTCATGCGCTTTCACAATAGATATTTGTTCCCGACTTGTGATGGTGAAAAACACTGCATCTCACTTAGTGACGTTGTTTCATGCGGTTTTACGACGGGTCATATCTTAACCTAAGCTAACGTTCGCACTAGTATCTAAAAACGCTCTATTACACTGTTTCGTTCACATTTAAGATATTTGCATGACCTCACAGTTTTTCTCCATCTTATTACAGTACAGAACGCTGTATATCGCTAAATGACATCATTCTTTAAGGTTTCACGATGCTTGCATGCGCTTTAACGAGAATATCACAACTTAGCAGTTTCGCACTTGTAACGGTACAACACGCAGTATCTGGCTTGTTCATGCCGTTTTGTGTACTTTCACAACATTTCACCTATTGCAGTTTCGTACTCGCAATAAAACAACACTATCTCGTTAGATGACATCGTTTTTGGTGGTTTCACGACGCTACGTAGCTCAAACTAACCTAACCTTCGCACTTCTATCGTTAGAAAACGTTTTATTCGCTACTTTACAATGCTCTCTACAACATTACGACAGTTTCATGCGCTTTCACAATAGATATTTGTTCCCGACTTGTGATGGTGAAAAACACTGCATCTCACTTAGTGACATTGTTTCATGCGGTTTTACGACGTTTCATATCTTAACCTAACCTAACGTTCGCACTTGTATCTAAAAACGCTCTATTACACTGTTTCGTTCACAATTACGATATTTGCTTGACCTCACAGTTTCTCACCAACTTATTACAGTACAGAACGCTGTATCTCGCTAAATGACATCGTTCTTTAAGGTTTCACGATACTTGCATGCGCTTTAACGAGAATATCACAATAAAGCAGTTTCGCACTTGTAACGGCACAAGACGCAGTATCTGGCTAGTTCATGCCATTTTGTGTGCTTTCACAATATTTCACCTACGCAGTTTCTTACTCGCAATAAAACAACACTATCTCGTTAGATGACATCGTTTTTGGTGGTTTCACGACGCTACATAGCTCAAACTAACCTAACCTTCGCACTTCTATCGTTAGAAAATGTTTTATTCGCTACTTTACAATGCTTTCTACAAGATTAGGACGGTTTCATGCGCTTTCACATTAGATATCGCAGTTCCCGACTTGTAATGGTGAAAAACACAGCATCTCACTGAGTGACATTGTTTAATGCGGTTTTAGCACGGTTCATATCTTAACCTAACCTAACCTAACCTAACCTAACTTAAGCTAACCTAACCTTACCTAACCCAAACTAACCTAACCTAACCTAACCAAAGCTTACCTAACATAACCTAACCTAATCTAACCTAACCTAACCAAACCTAACCTAACCTAACGTAACCTAACCTAACCTAACCTAACCTAACGACGTTTGCAAGCGCTTTCACGTTAGATATCGCAGTTCCCGACTTGTAATGGTGAAAAACACTGCATCTCACTAAGTGACATTGTTTAATGCGGTTTTATGACGGTTCATATCTTAACCTAACCTAACATTCGCACTTGTATTGAAAAACGCTCTATTACACTGTTTCGTTCACAATTACGATATTTGCATAACCTCACAGTTTTTCACCAACTTATTGCAGTACAGAACGCTGTATCTCGCTAAATGACATCGATCTTTAAGGTTTCACGATGCTTGCATGCACTTTACCGAGAATATCACATTATAGCAGTTTCGCACTTGTAACGGTACAACACGCAGTATCTGGCTTGTTCATGCCGTTTTGTGTACTTTCACAACATTTCACCTATTGCAGTTTCGTACATGCAATAAAACAACACTATCTCGTTAGATGACGTCGTTTTTGGTGGTTTCACGACGCTACCTAGCTTAAACTAACATAACTCAACCTAACATAACCTTCGCACTTCTATCGTTAGAAAACGTTTTACTCGCTACTTTACATTGCTTTCTACAACAATACGATGGTTTCAAGCGCTTTCACATTAGATATCGCAGTTCCCAACTTGTAAAGGTGAAAAACACTGCATCTCACTAAGTGACATTGTTTGTTGCGGTTTTACGACGGTACATACCTTAACCTAACGTAACCTAACCTAACCTAACCTTACCTAACCTAACCTAACCTAACCCCACCCAACCCAACCTAACCTAACCTAAACTGACCTAACCCAACCTAACCTAACCTAACCTAACCTAACCAAATCTAACCCAACGTAACCCAACCCAACCCAACCTAACCTAACCTAAGCTAACCTAACCTAACCTAACCAAACCTAACCTAACCTAACCTAACCTAACCTAACGTAACCTAACCTAACCTATTCTAACGTAACCTAACCTTACTTGACCTAACCTAACCTAACGTAACCTAACCTAACCTAACATAGCCTAACGTAACCTAACCTAACCTAACCTAACCCAACGTAACCTAACCTAACCTAACCCAACCTAACCCAACCCAACCCAACCCAACAACATCCAACCCAACCTAACCTCACCTAACCTTACCTAACCTAACCAAATTATCCTAACCTAACATAACCAAACCTAACGTAACCTAACCTAACGTAACCTAACGTAACCTAACCTAACCTAACCCAACCTAACCTAACCTAACCTAACCTAACCCAACTCAACCCAACCTAACCTAATCTAACCTAACCTAACCTAACCTAACCTAACGACGGTTTCATGCGCTTTCACATTAGATATCGCAGTTCCCGACTTGTAATGGTGAAAAACACTGCATCTCACAAAGTGACAGTGTTTAATGCGGTTTTACGACGGTTCATATCTTAACCTAACCTAACATTCGCACTTGTATCTCAAAACGCTCTATTACACTGTTTCGTTCACAATTACGATATTTGCATGACCTCACAGTTTTTCACCAACTTATTACAGTACAGAACGCTGTCTCTCGCTAAATGACATCATTCTTTAAGGTTTCACGATGCTTGCATGCGCTTTAACGAGAATATCACAACATAGCAGTTTCGCACTTGTAACGGTACAACACGCAGTATTTGGCTTGTTCATGCCGTTTTGTGAGCTTTCACAACATTTCACCTATCGCAGTTTCGTACTCGCAATAAAACAACACTATCTCGTTAGATGACGTCGTTTTTGGTGGATTCACGACGCTACCTAGCTTAAACTAACATAACTCAACCTAACATAACCTTCGCACTTCTATCGTTAGAAAACGTTTTACTCGCTACTTTACATTGCTTTCTACAACATTACGATGGTTTCAAGCGCTTTCACATTAGATATCGCAGTTCCCAACTTGTAAAGGTGAAAAACACTGCATCTCACTAAGTGACATTGTTTGTTGCGGTTTTACGACGGTTCATACCTTAACCTAACGTAACCTAACCTAACCTAACCTTACCTAACCAAACCTAACCTAACCTAACGTAACCTAACCTAACCTAACCTAACCTAACGACGTTTGCAAGCGCTTTCACATTAGATATCGCAGTTCCCGACTTGTAATGGTGAAAAACACTGCATCTCACTAAGTGGCATTGTTTAATGCGGTTTTATGACGGTTCATATCTTAACCTTACCTAACATTCGCACTTGTATTGAAAAACGCTCTATTACACTGTTTCGTTCACAATTACGATATTTGCATAACCTCACAGTTTTTCACCAACTTATTGCAGTACAGAACGCTGTATCTCGCTAAATGACATCGTTCTTTAAGGTTTCACGGTGCTTGCATGCACTTTAACGAGAATATCACATTATAGCAGTTTCGCACTTGTAACGGTACAACACGCAGTATCTGGCTTGTTCATGCCGTTTTGTGTACTTTCACAACATTTCACCTATTGCAGTTTCGTACATGCAATAAAACAACACTATCTCGTTAGATGACGTCGTTTTTGGTGGTTTCACGACGCTACCTAGCTTAAACTAACATAACTCAACCTAACATAACCTTCGCTCTTCTATCGTTAGAAAACGTTTTACTCGCTACTTTACATTGCTTTCTACAACATTACGATAGTTTCAAGCGCTTTCACATTAGATATCGCAGTTCCCAACTTGTAAAGGTGAAAAACACTGCATCTCACTAAGTGACATTGTTTGTTGCGGTTTTACGACGGTTCATACCTTAACCTAACGTAACCTAACCTAACCTAACCTTACCTAACCTAACCTAACCTAACCCCACCCAACCCAACCTAACCTAACCTAAACTAAACTAACCCAACCTAACCTAACCTAACCTAACCTAACCTAACCAAATCTAACCCAACGTAACCCAACCCAACCCAACCTAACCTAACCTAAGCTAACCTAACCTAACCTAACCAAACCTAACCTAACCTAACCTAACCTAACGTAACCTAACCTAACCTAACCTATTCTAACGTAACCTAACCTTACCTGACCTAACCTAACCTAACGTAACCTAACCTAACCTAACATAGCCTAACGTAACCTAACCTAACCTAACCTAACCCAACGTAACCTAACCTAACCTAACCCAACCTAACCCAACCCAACCCAACCCAACAACACCCAACCCAACCTAACCTCACCTAACCTTACCTAACCTAACCAAATTATCCTAACCTAACATAACCAAACCTAACGTAACCTAACCTAACGTAACCTAACGTAACCTAACCTAACCTAACCCAACCTAACCTAACCTAACCTAACCTAACCCAACTCAACCCAACCTAACCTAATCTAACCTAACCTAACCTAACCTAACCTAACCTAACCTAACGACGGTTTCATGCGCTTTCACATTAGATATCGCCGTTCCCGACTTGTAATGGTGAAAAACACTGCATCTCACAAAGTGACAGTGTTTAATGCGGTTTTACGACGGTTCATATCTTAACCTAACCTAACATTCGCACTTGTATCTCAAAACGCTCTATTACACTGTTTCGTTCACAATTACGATATTTGCATGACCTCACAGTTTTTCACCAACTTATTACAGTACAGAACGCTGTCTCTCGCTAAATGACATCATTCTTTAAGGTTTCACGATGCTTGCATGCGCTTTAACGAGAATATCAGAACATAGCAGTTTCGCACTTGTAACGGTACAACACGCAGTATTTGGCTTGTTCATGCCGTTTTGTGTGCTTTCACAACATTTTACCTATCGCAGTTTCGTACTCGCAATAAAAAACACTATCTCGTTAGATGACGTCATTTTTGGTGGTTTCACGGCGCTACCTAGCTTAAACTAACATAACTCAACCTAACATAACCTTCGCACTGCTATCGTTAGAAAACGTTTTACTCGCTTCTTTACATTGCTTTCGACAACATTACGACGGTTTCAAGCGCTTTCACATTAGATATCGCAGTTCCCAACTTGTAAAGGTGAAAAACACTGCATCTCACTAAGTGACATTGTTTAATGCGGTTTTACGACGGTTCATACCTTAACCTAACGTAACCTAACCTAACCTAACCTAACCTACCCTAACCTTACCTAACCTCACCTAACCTAACCTAACCTAATCCAACCCAACCCAACCTAACCTAACCTAACCTAACCTAAACTAACCTAAGCCAACCTAACCTAACCTAACCTAACCCAACCTAACCCAACCCGACCCAACCTAACCTAACCTAAGCTAACCTAACCGAACCTAACCAAACCTAACCTAACCTAACCTAACCTAACGTAACCTAACCTAACCTAACCTATTCTAACGTAACCTAACCTTACCTGACCTAACCTAACCTAACGTAACCTAACCTAACCTAACATAACCTAACGTAACCTAACCTAACGTAACCTAACCTAACCCAACCTAACCCAACCCAAACCAACCCAACAAAACCCAACCAGACCTAACCTAACCTAACCTAACCTTACCTAACCTAACCTAACGTAACCTAACCTAACGTAACCAAACGTAACCTAACCTAACCTAACGTAACCTAACCTAACCTAACCTAACCCAACCTAACCTAACCTAACCTAACCCAACTCAACCCAACCTAACCTAATCTAACCTAACCTAACCTAACCTAACCAAACCTAACCTAACCTTACCTAACCTAACCTAACGACGGTTGCAAGCGCTTTCACATTAGATATCGCATTTCCCGACTTGTAATGGTGAGAAACACTGCATCTGACTAAGTGACATTGTTTAATGCGGTTTTACGACGGTTCATATCTTAACCTAACCTAACAATCGCACTTGTATCTAAAAACGCTCTATTACACTGTTTCGTTCACAATTACGATATTTGCATAACCTCACAGTTTTTCACCAACTTATTGCAGTACAGAACGCTGTATCTCGCTAAATGACATTGTTCTTTAAGGTTTCACGATGCTTGCATGCGCTTTAACGAGAATATCACATTATAGCAGTTTCGCACTTGTAACGGTACAACACGCAGTATCTGGCTTGTTCATGCCGTTTTGTGTGCTTTCACAATATTTCACCTATCGCAGTTTCGTAGTCGCAATAAAACAACACTATCTCGTTGGATGACGTCGTTTTTGGTGGTTTCACGACGCTACCTAGCTTAAACTAACCTAACCTAACCTAACATTCGCACTTCTATCGTTAGAAAACGTTTTACTCGCAACTTTACAATGTTTTTTTCAAGATTACGACGGTTTCATGCGCTTTCACATTTGATATCGTAGTTCCCGACTTGTAATGTTGAAAAACACTACATCTCACTAAGTGACATTGTTTAATGCAGTTTTACGACGGTTGATATCTCAACCTAACCTAACATTCGCACTTGTATCTAAATACGCTCAATTACACTGTTTCGTTCACAATTACGATATTTGCTTGACCTCACGGTTTTTCTCCAACTTATTACAGTACAGAACGCTGTATATCGCTAAATGACATCATTCTTTAAGGTTTCACGATGCTTGCATGCGCTTTAACGAGAATATCACAACTTAGCAGTTTCGCACTTGTAACGGTACAACACGCAGTATTTGGCTTGATCATGCCGTTTTGTGTGCTTTCACAACATTTCACCTATTGCAGTTTCGTACATGAAATAAAACAATTATATCTCGTTAGATGACGTCCTTTTTGGTGGTTTCACGACGCTACCTAGCTTAAACTAACATAATTCAACCTAACATAACCTTCGCACTTCTATCGTTAGAAAACGTTTTACTCGCTACTTTACATTGCTTTCTACAACATTACGACGGTTTCAAGCGCTTTCACATTAGATATCGCAGTTCCCAACTTGTAAAGGTGAAAAACACTGCATCTCACTAAGTGACATTGTTTAATGCGGTTTTACGACGGTTCATACCTTAACCTAACGTAACCTAACCTAACCTAACTTAACCTAACCTAACCTTACCTAACCTAACCTAACCTAACCTAACCTAACCCAACCCAACCCAACCTAACCTAACCTAAACTAACCTAAGCCAACCTAACCTAACCTAACCTAACCCAACCTAACCCAACCTAACCCAACCCAACCCAACCTAACCTAACCTAAGCTAACCTAACCTAACCTAACCAAACCTAACCTAACCTAACCTAACCTAACGTAACCTAATCTAACCTAACCTATTCCAACGTAACCTAACCTTACCTGACCTAACCTAACCTAACCTAACGTAACCTAACCTAACCTAACATAACCTAACGTAACCTAACCTAACCTAACCTAACGTAACCTAACCTAACCTAACCCAACCTAACCCAACCCAACCCAACCCAATAAAACCCAACCAGACCTAACCTAACCTAACCTAACCTTACCTAACCTAACCAAATTATCCTTACCTAACCTAACCAAACCTGACGTAACCTAACCTAACGTAACCTAACGTAACCTAACCTAACCTAACGTAACCTAACCTAACCTAACCTAACCCAACCTAACCTAACCAAACCTAACCTAACCCAACTAAACCCAACCTAACCTAATCTAACCTAACCTAACCTAACCTAACCAAACCTAACCTAACCTTACCTAACCTAACCTAACGACGGTTGTAAGCGCTTTCACATTAGATATCGCAGTTCCCGACTTGTAATGGTGAGAAACACTGCATCTCACTAAGTGACATTGTTTAATGCGGTTTTACGACGGTTTATATCTTAACCTAACCTAACAATCGCACTTTTATCTAAAAACGCTCTATTACACTGTTACGTTCACATTGAAGATATTTGCATGACCTCACAGTTTTTCTCCAACTTATTACAGTACAGAACGCTGTATATCGCTAAATGACATCATTCTTTAAGGTTTCACGATGCTTGCATGCGCTTTAACGAAAATATCACATTATAGCAGTTTCGCACTTGTAACGGTACAACACGCAGTATCTGGCTTGTTCATGCCGTTTTGTGTGCTTTCACAATATTTCACCTATCGCAGTTTCGTAGTCGCAATAAAACAACACTATCTCGTTAGATGACGTCGTTTTTGGTGGTTTCACGACGCTACCTAGCTTAAACTAACCTAACCTAACCTAACCTTCGCACTTCTATCGTTAGAAAACGTTTTACTCGCAACTTTACAATGTTTTTTTCAAGATTACGACAGTTTCATGCGCTTTCACATTTGATATCGTAGTTCCCGACTTGTAATGTTGAAAAACACTACATCTCACTAAGTGACATTGTTTAATGCGGTTTTACGACGGTTGATATCTCAACCTAACCTAACATTCGCACTTGTATCTAAATACGCTCAATTACACTGTTTCGTTCACAATTACGATATTTGCTTGACCTCACAGTTTCTCACCAACTTATTACAGTACAGAACGCTGTATCTCGCTAAATGACATCGTTCTTTAAGGTTTCACGATACTTGCATGCGCTTTAACGAGAATATCACAATTAAGCAGTTTCGCACTTGTAACGGCACAAGACGCAGTATCTGGCTAGTTCATGCCATTTTGTGTGCTTTCACAATATTTCACCTATCGCAGTTTCGTACGCGCAATAAAACAACACTATCTCGTTAGATGACATCGTTTTTGGTGGTTTCACGACGCTACGTAGCTCAAACTAACCTAACCTTCGCACTTCTATCGTTAGAAAACGTTTTCTTCGCTACTTTACAATGCTCTCTACAACATTACGACAGTTTCATGCGCTTTCACAATAGATATTTGCTCCCGACTTGTGATGGTGAAAAACACTGCATCTCACTTAGTGACATTGTTTCGTGCGGTTTTACGACGGTTCATATCTTAACCTAACCTAACGTTCGCACTTGTATCTAAAAACGCTCTATTACACTGTTTCGTTCACATTTAGGATATTTGCATGACCTCACAGTTTTTCTCCAACTTTTTACAGTACAGAACGCTGTATATCGCTAAATGACATCATTCTCTAAGGTTTCACGATGCTTGCATGCGCTTTAACGAGAATATCACAACTTAGCAGTTTCGCACTTGTAACGGTACAACACGCAGTATTTGGCTTGTTCATGCCGTTTTGTGTGCTTTGACAACATTTCACCTATTGCAGTTTCGTACATGAAATAAAACAATTATATCGTTTGATGACGTCCTTTTTGGTGGTTTCACGACGCTACCTAGCTTAAACCAACATAATTCAACCTAACATAACCTTCGCACTTCTATTGTTAGAAAACGTTTTACTCGCTACTTTACATTGCTTTCTACAACATTACGACGGTTTCAAGCGCTTTCACATTAGATACCGCAGTTCCCAACTTGTAAAGGTGAAAAACACTGCATCTCACTAAGTGACATTGTTTAATGCGGTTTTGCGACGGTTCATACCTTAACCTAACGTAACCTATCCTAACCTAACCTAACCTTACCTAACCTAACCTAACCTAACCTAACCCAACCCAACCCAACCCAACCTAACCTACCCTAACCTAAACTAACCTAAGCCAACCTAACCTAACCTAACCTAACCCAACCTAACCCAACCTAACCCAACCCAACCCAACCTAACCTAACCTAAGCTAACCTTACCTAACCTAACCAAACCTAACCTAACCTAACCTAACCTAACGTAACCTAACCTAACCTAACCTATTCTAACGTAACCTAACCTTACCTGACCTAACCTAACGTAACGTAACCTAACCTAACCTGGCATAACCTAACGAAACCTAACCTAACCTAACCTAACGTAACCTAACCTAACCTAACCCAACCTAACCCAACCCAACCCAACAAAACCCAACCAGACCTAACCTAACCTAACCTAACCTTACCTAACCTAACCAAATTATCCTTACCTAACCTAACCTAACCTAACGTAACCTAACCTAACGTAACCTAACGTAACCTAACCTAACCTAACGTAACCTAACCTAACCTAACCTAACCCAACCTAACCTAACCTAACCCAACTCAGCCCAACCTAACCTAGTCTAACCTAACCTAACCTAACCTAACCAAACCTAACCTAACCTTACCTAACCTAACCTAACGACGGTTGCAAGCGCTTTCACATTAGATATCGCATTTCCCGACTTGTAATGGTGAGAAACACTGCATCTCACTAAGTGACATTGCTTAATGCGGTTTTACGACGGTTCATATCTTAACCTAACCTAACAATCGCACTTTATCTAAAAACGCTCTATTACACTGTTACGTTCACATTGAAGATATTTGCATGACCTCACAGTTTTTCTCCAACTTATTACAGTACAGAACGCTATATATCGCTAAATGACATCATTCTTTAAGGTTTCACGATGCTTGCATGCGCTTTAACGAAAATATCACATTATAGCAGTTTCGCACTTGTAACGGTACAACACGCAGTATCTGGCTTGTTCATGCCGTTTTGTGTGCTTTCACAATATTTCACCTATCGCAGTTTCGTAGTCGCAATAAAACAACACTATCTCGTTAGATGACGTCGTTTTTGGTGGTTTCACGACGCTACCTAGCTTAAACTAACCTAACCTAACCTAACCATCGCACTTCTATCGTTAGAAAACGTTTTACTCGCAACTTTACAATGTTTTTTTCAAGATTACGACGGTTTCATGCGCTTTCACATTTGATATCGTAGTTCCCGACTTGTAATGTTGAAAAACACTACATCTCACTAAGTGACATTGTTTAATGCGGTTTTACGACGGTTGATATCTCAACCTAACCTAACATTCGCACTTGTATCTAAATACGCTCAATTACACTGTTTCGTTCACAATTACGATATTTGCTTGACCTCACAGTTTCTCACCAACTTATTACAGTACAGAACGCTGTATCTCGCTAAATGACATCGTTCTTTAAGGTTTCACGATACTTGCATCCGCTTTAACGAGAATATCACAATAAAGCAGTTTCGCACTTGTAACGGCACAAGACGCAGTATCTGGCTAGTTCATGCCATTTTGTGTGCTTTCACAATATTTCACCTATCGCAGTTTCGTACTCGCAATAAAACAACACTATCTCGTTAGATGACATCGTTTTTGGTGGTTTCACGACGCTACGTAGCTCAAACTAACCTAACCTTCACACTTCTATCGTTAGAAAACGTTTTATTCGCTACTTTACAATGCTCTCTACAACATTACGACAGTTTCATGCGCTTTCACAATAGATATTTGCTCCCGACTTGTGATGGTGAAAAACACTGCATCTCACTTAGTGACATTGTTTCGTGCGGTTTTACGACGGTTCATATCTTAACCTAACCTAACGTTCGCACTTGTATCTAAAAACGCTCTATTACACTGTTTCGTTCACATTTAGGATATTTGCATGACCTCACAGTTTTTCTCCAACTTTTTACAGTACAGAACGCTGTATATCGCTAAATGACATCATTCTCTAAGGTTTCACGATGCTTGCATGCGCTTTAACGAGAATATCATAACTTAGCAGTTTCGCACTTGTAACGGTACAACACGCAGTATTTGGCTTGTTCATGCCGTTTTGTGTGCTTTGACAACATTTCACCTATTGCAGTTTCGTACATGAAATAAAACAATTATATCTCGTTAGATGACGTCCTTTTTGGTGGTTTCACGACGCTACCTAGCTTAAACTAACCTAATTCAACCTAACATAACCTTCGCACTTCTATCGTTAGAAAACGTTTTACTCGCTACTTTACAATGCTCTCTACAACATTACGACGGTTTCATGCGCTTTCACATTAGATATCGCATTTCCCAACTTGTAATGGTGAAAAACACAGCATCTCACTAAGTGACATTGTTTAATGCGGTTTTACGACTGTTCATATCTTAACCTAACCTAACATTCAAGCGTGTATCTCAAAACGCTCTATTACACTGTTTCGTTCACAATTACGATATTTGCATGACCTCACAGTTTTTCACCAACTTATTTCAGTACAGAACGCTGTCTCTCGCTAAATGACATCATTCTTTAAGGTTTCACGATGCTTGCATGCGCTTTAACGAGAATATCACAACATAGCAGTTTCGCACTTGTAACGGTACAACACGCAGTATTTGGCTTGATCATGCCGTTTTGTGTGCTTTCACAACATTTTACCTATCGCAGTTTCGTACTCGCAATAAAACAACACTATCTCGTTAGATGACGTCGTTTTTGGTGGTTTCACGACGCTACCTAGCTTAAACTAACATAACTCAACCTAACATAACCTTCGCACTTCTATCGTTAGAAAACGTTTTACTCAGTACTTTACATTGCTTTCTACAACAATACGACGGTTTCAACCGCTTTCACATTAGATATCGCAGTTCCCGACTTGTAATGGTGAAAAAAACTGCATCCCACTAAGTGATATTGTTTAATGCTGTTTTACGACGGTTCTTATCTTAACCTAACCTAACTTAACCTAACCTTACCTAACCTAACCTAACCTAATACAACCTAACCTAACCTAACCTAACCTAACCCAACCCAACCCAACCCAACCTAACCTAACCTAACCTAACCTAACTTAACCTAAGCTAACCTAACCTAACCTAACCTAACCCAACCCAACCTAACCTAACCTAACCCAACCCAACCCAACCAAACTTAACCTAAGCTAACCTTACCTAACCTAACCAAACCTAACCTAACCTAACCTAACCTAACGTAACCTAACCTAACCTAACCTATTCTAACGTAACCTAACCTTACCTGACCTAACCTAACGTAACGTAACCTAACCTAACCTAGCATAACCTAACGAAACCTAACCTAACCTAACCTAACGTAACCTAACCTAACCTATCCCAACCTAACCCAACCCAACCCAACCCAACAAAACCCAACCAGACCTAACCTAACCTAACCTAACCTTACCTAACCTAACCAAATTATCCTTACCTAACCTAACCTAACCTAACGTAACCTAACCTAACGTAACCTAACGTAACCTAACCTAACCTAACGTAACCTAACCTAACCCAACCTAACCTAACCTAACCCAACTCAGCCCAACCTAACCTAGTCTAACCTAACCTAACCTAACCTAACCAAACCTAACCTAACCTTACCTAACCTAACCTAACGACGGTTGCAAGCGCTTTCA
The DNA here is from genome assembly GCF_043290135.1 of Rhipicephalus microplus. Classification (NCBI taxonomy): domain Eukaryota; kingdom Metazoa; phylum Arthropoda; class Arachnida; order Ixodida; family Ixodidae; genus Rhipicephalus; species Rhipicephalus microplus. The sequence continues at coordinate 131,752 of NW_027464887.1, forward strand.
CATTAGATATCGCATTTCCCGACTTGTAATGGTGAGAAACACTGCATCTCACTAAGTGACATTGCTTAATGCGGTTTTACGACGGTTCATATCATAACCTAACCTAACAATCGCACTTTATCTAAAAACGCTCTATTACACTGTTACGTTCACATTGAAGATATTTGCATGACCTCACAGTTTTCTCCAACTTATTACAGTACAGAACGCTATATATCGCTAAATGACATCATTCTTTAAGGTTTCACGATGCTTGCATGCGCTTTAACGAAAATATCACATTATAGCAGTTTCGCACTTGTAACGGTACAACACGCAGTATCTGGCTTGTTCATGCCGTTTTGTGTGCTTTCACAATATTTCACCTATCGCAGTTTCGTAGTCGCAATAAAACAACACTATCTCGTTAGATGACGTCGTTTTTGGTGGTTTCACGACGCTACCTAGCTTAAACTAACCTAACCTAACCTAACCATCGCACTTCTATCGTTAGAAAACGTTTTACTCGCAACTTTACAATGTTTTTTCAAGATTACGACGGTTTCATGCGCTTTCACATTTGATATCGTAGTTCCCGACTTGTAATGTTGAAAAACACTACATCTCACTAAGTGACATTGTTTAATGCGGTTTTACGATGGTTGATATCTCAACCTAACCTAACATTCGCACTTGTATCTAAATACGCTCAATTACACTGTTTCGTTCACAATTACGATATTTGCTTGACCTCACAGTTTCTCACCAACTTATTACAGTACAGAACGCTGTATCTCGCTAAATGACATCGTTCTTTAAGGTTTCACGATACTTGCATCCGCTTTAACGAGAATATCACAATAAAGCAGTTTCGCACTTGTAACGGCACAAGACGCAGTATCTGGCTAGTTCATGCCATTTTGTGTGCTTTCACAATATTTCACCTATCGCAGTTTCGTACTCGCAATAAAACAACACTATCTCGTTAGATGACATCGTTTTTGGTGGTTTCACGACGCTACGTAGCTCAAACTAACCTAACCTTCACACTTCTATCGTTAGAAAACGTTTTATTCGCTACTTTACAATGCTCTCTACAACATTACGACAGTTTCATGCGCTTTCACAATAGATATTTGCTCCCGACTTGTGATGGTGAAAAACACTGCATCTCACTTAGTGACATTGTTTCATGCGGTTTTACGACGGTTCATATCTTAACCTAACCTAACGTTCGCACTTGTATCTAAAAACGCTCTATTTAACTGTTTCGGTCACATTTAAGATATTTGCAAGACCTCACAGTTTTTCTCCAACTTTTTACAGTACAGAACGCTGTATATCGCTAAATGACATCATTCTTTAGGGTTTCACGATGCTTGCATGCGCTTTAACGAGAATATCACAACTTAGCAGTTTCGCACTTGTAACGGTACAACACGCAGTATTTGGCTTGTTCATGCCGTTTTGTGTGCTTTGACAACATTTCACCTATTGCAGTTTCGTACATGAAATAAAACAATTATATCTCGTTAGATGACGTCCTTTTTGGTGGTTTCACGACGCTACCTAGCTTAAACTAACATAATTCAACCTAACATAACCTTCGCACTTCTATCGTTAGAAAACGTTTTACTCGCTACTTTACAATGCTCTCTACAACATTACGACGGTTTCATGCGCTTTCACATTAGATATTGCGGTTCCCGACTTGTAATGGTGAAAAACACTGCATCTCACAAAGTGACATTGTTTAATGCGCTTTTACGACGGTTCATATTTTAACCTAACCTAACATTCGAGCTTGTATCTCAAAACGCTCTATTACACTGTTTCGTTCACAGTTACGATATTTGCATGACCTCACAGTTTTTCACCAACTTATTACAGTACAGAACGCTGTCTCTCGCTAAATGACATCATTCTTTAAGGTTTCACGATGCTTGCATGCGCTTTAACGAGAATATCACAACATAGCAGTTTCGCACTTGTAACGGTACAACACGCAGTATTTGGCTTGATCATGCCGTTTTGTGTGCTTTCACAACATTTTACCTATCGCAGTTTCGTACTCGCAATAAAACAACACTATCTCGTTAGATGACGTCGTTTTTGGTGGTTTCACGACGCTACCTAGCTTAAACTAACATAACTCAACCTAACATTACCTTCGCACTTCTATCGCTAGAAAACGTTTTACTCGCTACTTTACATTGCTTTCTACAACATTACGACGGTTTCAAGCGCTTTCACATTAGATATCGCAGTTCCCAACTTGTAAAGGTGAAAAACACTGCATCTCACTAAGTGACATTGTTTAATGCGGTTTTGCGACGGTTCATACCTTAACCTAACGTAACCTAACCTAACCTAACCTAACCTAACCTTACCTAACCTAACCTAACCTAACCTAACCTAACCCAACCCAACCCAACCTAACCTAACCTAACCTAAACTAACCTAAGCCAACCTAACCTAACCTAACCTAACCCAACCCAACCCAACCTAACCTAACCTAAGCTAACCTTACCTAACCTAACCAAACCTAACCTAACCTAACCTAACCTAACGTAACCTAACCTAACCTAACCTATTCTAACGTAACCTAACCTTACCTGACCTAACCTAACGTAACGTAACCTAACTTAACCTAGCATAACCTAACGAAACCTAACCTAACCTAACCTAACGTAACCTAACCTAACCTAACCCAACCTAACCCAACCCAACCCAACCCAACAAAACCCAACCAGACCTAATCTAACCTAACCTAACCTTACCTAACCTAACCAAATTATCCTTACCTAGCCTAACCTAACATAACGTAACCTAACCTAACGTAACCTAACGTAACCTACCCTAACCTAACGTAACCTAACCTAACCTAACCTAACCCAACCTAAACTAACCTAACCCAACTTAACCCAACCTAACCTAATCTAACTTAACCTAACCTAACCTAACCAAACCTAACCTAACCTTACCTAACCTAACCTAACGACGGTTGCAAGCGCTTTCACATTAGATATCGCAGTTCCCGACTTGTAATGGTGAGAAACACTGCATCTCACTAAGTGACATTGTTTAATGCGGTTTTACGACGGTTCATATCTTAACCTAACCTAACAATCGCACTTGTATCTAAAAACGCTCTATTACACTGTTACGTTCACATTGAAGATATTTGCATGACCTCACAGTTTTTCTCCAACTTATTACAGTACAGAACGCTGTATATCGCTAAATGACATCATTCTTTAAGGTTTCACGATGCTTGCATGCGCTTTAACGAAAATATCACATTATAGCAGTTTCGCACTTGTAACGGTACAACACGCAGTATCTGGCTTGTTCATGCCGTTTTGTGTGCTTTCACAATATTTCACCTATCGCAGTTTCGTAGTCGCAATAAAACAACACTATCTCGTTAGATGACGTCGTTTTTGGTGGTTTCACGACGCTACCTAGCTTAAACTAACCTAACCTAACCTAACCATCGCACTTCTATCGTTAGAAAACGTTTTACTCGCAACTTTACAATGTTTTTTTCAAGATTACGACGGTTTCATGCGTTTCACATTTGATATCGTAGTTCCCGACTTGTAATGTTGAAAAACACTACATCTCACTAAGTGACATTGTTTATAGCGATTTTACGACGGTTGATATCTCAACCTAACCTAAGATTCGCACTTGTATCTAAATACGCTCAATTACACTGTTTCGTTCACAATTACGATATTTGCTTGACCTCACAGTTTCTCACCAACTTATTACAGTACAGAACGCTGTATCTCGCTAAATGACATCGTTCTTTAAGGTTTCACGATACTTGCATGCGCTTTAACGAGAATATCACAATAAAGCAGTTTCGCACTTGTAACGGCACAAGACGCAGTATCTGGCTAGTTCATGCCATTTTGTGTGCTTTCACAATATTTCACCTATCGCAGTTTCGTACTCGCAATAAAACAACACTATCTCGTTAGATGACATCGTTTTTGGTGGTTTCACGACGCTACGTAGCTCAAACTAACCTAACCTTCACACTTCTATCGTTAGAAAACGTTTTATTCGCTACTTTACAATGCTCTCTACAACATTACGACAGTTTCATGCGCTTTCACAATAGATATTTGCTCCCGACTTGTGATGGTGAAAAACACTGCATCTCACTTAGTGACATTGTTTCTTGCGGTTTTACGACGGTTCATATCTTAACCTAACCTAACGTTCGCACTTGTATCTAAAAACGCTCTATTACACTGTTTCGTTCACATTTAAGATATTTGCATGACCTCACAGTTTTTCTCCAACTTATTACAGTACAGAACGCTGTATATCGCTAAATGACATCATTCTTTAAGGTTTCACGATGCTTGCATGCGCTTTAACGAGAATATCACAACTTAGCAGTTTCGCACTTGTAACGGTACAACACGCAGTATTTGGCTTGTTCATGCCGTTTTGTGTGCTTTCACAACATTTCACCTATCGCAGTTTCGTACATGAAATAAAACAATTATATCTCGTTAGATGACGTCCTTTTTGGTGGTTTCACGACGCTACCTAGCTTAAACTAACATAATTCAACCTAACATTACCTTTGCACTTTTATCGTTAGAAAACGTTTTATTCGCTACTTTACATTGCCTTCTACAACATTACGACGGTTTCAAGCGCTTTCACATTAGATATCGCAGTTCCCAACTTGTAAAGGTGAAAAACACTGCATCTCACTAAGTGACATTGTTTAATGCGGTTTTACGACGGTGCATACCTTAACCTAACGTAACCTAACCTAACCTAACCTAACCTAACCTTACCTAACCTTACCTAACCTAACCCAACCTAACCTAACCCAACCCAACCCAACCCAACCTAACCTAACCTAAGCTAACCTAACCTAACCTAACCAAACCTAACCTAACCTAACCTAACATAACCTAACGTAACCTAACCTAACCTAACCTAACGTAACCTAACCTAACCTAACCCAATCTAACCCAACCCAACCCAACTCAACAAAACCCAACCAGACCTAACCTAACCTAACCTAACCTTACCTAACCTAACCAAATTATCCTTACCTAACCTAACCTAACCTAACGTAACCTAACGTAACCTAACCTAACCTAACGTAACCTAACCTAACCTAACGTAACCTAACCTAACCTAACCTAACCCAACCTAACCTAACCTAACCTAACCTAACCTAACCCAACTCAACCCAACCTAACCTAATCTAACCTAACCTAACCTAACCTAACCAAACCTAACCTAACCTTACCTAACCTAATCTAACGACGGTTGCAAGCGCTTTCACATTAGATATCGCAGTTCCCGACTTGTAATGGTGAGAAACACTGCATCTCACTAAGTGACATTGTTTAATGCGGTTTTACGACGGTTCATATCTTAACCTAACCTAACAATCGCACTTGTATATAAAAACGCTCTATTACACTGTTACGTTCACATTGAAGATATTTGCATGACCTCACAGTTTTTCTCCAACTTATTACTGTACAGAACGCTGTATATCGCTAAATGACATCATTCTTTGAGGTTTCACGATGCTTGCATGCGCTTTAACGAAAATATCACAACTTAGCAGTTTCGCACTTGTAACGGTACAACACGCAGTATTTGGCTTGTTCATGCCGTTTTGTGTGCTTTCACAACATTTCACCTATTGCAGTTTCGTACATGAAATAAAACAATTATATCTCGTTAGATGACGTCCTTTTTGGTGGTTTCACGACGCTACCTAGCTTAAACTAACATAATTCAACCTAACATAACCTTCGCACTTCTATCGTTAGAAAACGTTTTACTCGCTACTTTACAACGCTCTCTACAACATTACGACGGTTTCATGCGCTTTCACATTAGATATCGCAGTTCCCGACTTGTAATGGTGAAAAACACTGCATCTCACAAAGTGACATTGTTTAATGCGGTTTTACGGCGGTTCATATCTTAACCTAACCTAACATTCGCGCTTGTATCTCAAAACGCTCTATTACACTGTTTCGTTCACAGTTACGATATTTGCATGACCTCACAGTTTTTCACCAACTTATTACAGTACAGAACGCTGTCTCTCGCTAAATGACATCATTCTTTAATGTTTCACGATGCTTGCATGCGCTTTAACGAGAATATCACAACATAGCAGTTTCGCACTTGTAACGGTACAACACGCAGTATTTGGCTTGTTCATGCCGTTTTGTGTGCTTTCACAACATTTTACCTATCGCAGTTTGGTACTCGCAATAAAAAACACTATCTCGTTAGATGACGTCATTTTTGGTGGTTTCACGGCGCTACCTAGCTTAAACTAACATAACTCATCCTAACATAACCTTCGCACTTCAATCGTTAGAAAACGTTTTACTCGCTACTTTACATTGCTTTCTACAACATTACGACGGTTTCAAGCGCTTTCACATTAGATATCGCAGTTCCCAACTTGTAAAGGTGAAAAACACTGCATCTCACTAAGTGACATTGTTTAATGCGGTTTTACGACGGTTCATACCTTAACCTAACGTAACCTAACCTATCCTAACCTAACCTACCCTAACCTTACCTAACCTCACCTAACCTAACCTAACCTAACCTAACCCAACCCAACCCAACCTAACCTAACCTAACCTAACCTAAACTAACCTGAGCCAACCTAACCTAACCTAACCTAACCCAACCTAACCCAACCCAACCATCCCTAACCTAACCTAAGCTAACCTAACCGAACCTAACCGAACCTAACCAAACCTAACCTAACGTAACCTAACCTAACCTAACCTATTCTAACGTAACCTAACCTTACCTGACCTAACCGAACCTAACGTAACCTAACCTAACATAACCTAACGTAACCTAACCTAACCTAACGTAACCTAACCTAACCTAACCCAACCTAACCCAACCTAACCCAACCCAACCCAACCCAACCCAACAAAACCCAACCAGACCTAACCTAACCTAACCTAACCTTACCTAACCTAACCAAATTATCCTTACCTAACCTAACCTAACGTAACCAAACGTAACCTAACCTAACCTAACGTAACCTAACCTAACCTAACCTAACCCAACCTAACCTAACCTAACCTAACCCAACTCAACGCAACCTAACCTAATCTAACCTAACCTAACCTAACCTAACCAAACCTAACCTAACCTTACCTAACCTAACCTAACGACGGTTGCAAGCGCTTTTACATTAGATATCGCAGTTCCCGACTTGTAATGGTGAGAAACACTGCATCTCACTAAGTGACATTGTTTAATGCGGTTTTACGACGGTTCATACCTTAACCTAACCTAACACTCGCACTTGTATCTAAAAACGCTCTATTAAGCTGTTTCGTTCACAATTACGATATTTGCATAACCTCACAGTTTTTCACCAACTTATTGCAGTACAGAACGCTGTATCTCGCTAAATGACATTGTTCTTTAAGGTTTCACGATGCTTGCATGCGCTTTAACGAGAATATCACAACATAGCAGTTTCGCACTTGTAACGGTACAACACGCAGTATTTGGCTTGTTCATGCCGTTTTGTGTGCTTTCACAACATTTCACCTATCGCAGTTTCGTACATGAAATAAAACAATTATATCTCGTTAGATGACGTCCTTTTTCGTGGTTTCACGACGCTACCTAGCTTAAACTAACATAATTCAACCTAACATTACCTTTGCACTTCTATCGTTAGAAAACGTTTTACTCGCTACTTTACATTTCTTTCTACAACATTACGACGGTTTCAAGCGCTTTCACATTAGATATCGCAGTTCCCAACTTGTAAAGGTGAAAAACACTGCATCTCACTAAGTGACATTGTTTAATGCGGTTTTACGACGGTGCATACCTTAACCTAACGTAACCTAACCTAACCTAACCTAACCTAACCCAACCCAACCCAACCTAACCTAACCTAAACTAACCTAACCTAAACTAACCTAACCTAACCTAACCTAACCCAACCCAACCTAACCCAACCCAACCTAACCTAACCTAAGCTAACCTAACCTAACCTAACCAAACCTAACCTAACCTAACATAACCTAACGTAACCTAACCTAACCTAACCTAACGTAACCTAACCTAACCTAACCCAATCTAACCCAACCCAACCCAACCCAACCCAACAAAACCCAACCAGACCTAACCTAACCTAACCTAACCTTACCTAACCTAACCAAATTATCCTTACCTAACCTAACCTAACCTAACGTAACCTAACGTAACCTAACCTAACCTAACGTAACCTAACCTAACCTAACGTAACCTAACCTAACCTAACCTAACCTAACCCAACCTAACCTAACCTAACCTAACCTAACCTAACCCAACTCAACCCAACCTAACCTAATCTAACCTAACCTAACCTAACCTAACCAAACCTAACCTAACCTTACCTAACCTAACCTAACGACGGTTGCAAGCGCTTTCACATTAGATATCGCAGTTCCCGACTTGTAATGGTGAGAAACACTGCATCTCACTAAGTGACATTGTTTAATGCGGTTTTACGACGGTTCATATCTTAACCTAACCTAACAATCGCACTTGTATCTAAAAACGCTCTATTACACTGTTACGTTCACATTGAAGATATTTGCATGACCTCACAGTTTTTCTCCAACTTATTACTGTACAGAACGCTGTATATCGCTAAATGGCATCATTCTTTAAGGTTTCACGATGCTTGCATGCGCTTTAACGAAAATATCACAACTTAGCAGTTTCGCACTTGTAACGGTACAACACGCAGTATTTGGCTTGTTCATGCCGTTTTGTGTGCTTTCACAACATTTCACCTATTGCAGTTTCGTACATGAAATAAAACAATTATATCTCGTTAGATGACGTCCTTTTGGTGGTTTCACGACGCTACCTAGCTTAAACTAACATAATTCAACCTAACATTACCTTTGCACTTCTATCATTAGAAAACGTTTTACTCGCTACTTTACATTGCTTTCTACAACATTACGACGGTTTCAAGCGCTTTCACATTAGATATCGCAGTTCCCAACTTGTAAAGGTGAAAAACACTGCATCTCACTAAGTGACATTGTTTAATGCGGTTTTACGACGGTGCATACCTTAACCTAACGTAACCTAACCTAACCTAACCTAACCTAACCCAACCCAACCCAACCTAACCTAACCTAAACTAACCTAACCTAAACTAACCTAACCTAACCTAACCTAACCCAACCCAACCTAACCCAACCCAACCTAACCTAACCTAAGCTAACCTAACCTAACCTAACCAAACCTAACCTAACCTAACATAACCTAACGTAACCTAACCTAACCTAACCTAACGTAACCTAACCTAACCTAACCCAATCTAACCCAACCCAACCCAACCCAACCCAACAAAACCCAACCAGACCTAACCTAACCTAACCTAACCTTACCTAACCTAACCAAATTATCCTTACCTAACCTAACCTAACCTAACGTAACCTAACGTAACCTAACCTAACCTAACGTAACCTAACCTAACCTAACGTAACCTAACCTAACCTAACCTAACCTAACCCAACCTAACCTAACCTAACCTAACCTAACCCAACTCAACCCAACCTAACCTAATCTAACCTAACCTAACCTAACCTAACCAAACCTAACCTAACCTTACCTAACCTAACCTAACGACGGTTGCAAGCGCTTTCACATTAGATATCGCAGTTCCCGACTTGTAATGGTGAGAAACACTGCATCTCACTAAGTGACATTGTTTAATGCGGTTTTACGACGGTTCATATCTTAACCTAACCTAACAATCGCACTTGTATCTAAAAACGCTCTATTACACTGTTACGTTCACATTGAAGATATTTGCATGACCTCACAGTTTTTCTCCAACTTATTACTGTACAGAACGCTGTATATCGCTAAATGACATCATTCTTTAAGGTTTCACGATGCTTGCATGCGCTTTAACGAAAATATCACAACTTAGCAGTTTCGCACTTGTAACGGTACAACACGCAGTATTTGGCTTGTTCATGCCGTTTTGTGTGCTTTCACAACATTTCACCTATTGCAGTTTCGTACATGAAATAAAACAATTATATCTCGTTAGATGACGTCCTTTTTGGTGGTTTCACGACGCTACCTAGCTTAAACTAACATAATTCAACCTAACATAACCTTCGCACTTCTATCGTTAGAAAACGTTTTACTCGCTACTTTACAATGCTCTCTACAACATTACGACGGTTTCATGCGCTTTCACATTAGATATTTTTCCCGACTTGTGATGGTGAAAAACACTGCATCTCACTTAGTGACATTGTTTCATGCGGTTTTACGACGGTTCATATCTTAACCTAACCTAACGTTCGCACTTGTATCTAAAAACGCTCTATTACACTGTTTCGTTCACATTTAAGATATTTGCATGACCTCACAGTTTTCTCCAACTTATTACAGTACAGAACGCTGTATATCGCTAAATGACATCATTCTTTAAGGTTTCACGATGCTTGCATGCGCTTTAACGAGAATATCACAACTTAGCAGTTTCGCACTTGTAACGGTACAACACGCAGTATTTGGCTTGTTCATGCCGTTTTGTGTGCTTTCACAACATTTTACCTATCGCAGTTTGGTACTCGCAATAAAAAACACTATCTCGTTAGATGACGTCATTTTTGGTGGTTTCACGGCGCTACCTAGCTTAAACTAACATAACTCATCCTAACATAACCTTCGCACTTCTATCGTTAGAAAACGTTTTACTCGCTACTTTACATTGCTTTCTACAACATTACGACGGTTTCAAGCGCTTTCACATTAGATATCGCAGTTCCCAACTTGTAAAGGTGAAAAACACTGCATCTCACTAAGTGAGATTGTTTAATGCGGTTTTACGACGGTTCATACCTTAACCTAACGTAACCTAACCTAACCTAACCTAACCTACCCTAACCTTACCTAACCTCACCTAACCTAACCTAACCTAACCCAACCCAACCCAACCTAACCTAACCTAACCTAACCTAAACTAACCTGAGCCAACCTAACCTAACCTAACCTAACCCAACCTAACCCAACCCAACCCAACCTAACCTAACCTAAGCTAACCTAACCGAACCTAACCAAACCTAACCTAACCTAACCTAACGTAACCTAACCTAACCTAACCTATTCTAACGTAACCTAACCTTACCTGACCTAACCGAACCTAACGTAACCTAACCTAACATAACCTAACGTAACCTAACCTAACCTAACGTAACCTAACCTAACCTAACCCAACCTAACCCAACCCAACCCAACCCAACAAAACCCAACCAGACCTAACCTAACCTAACCTTACCTAACCTAACCAAATTATCCTTACCTAACCTAACCTAACGTAACCAAACGTAACCTAACCTAACCTAACGTAACCTAACCTAACCTAACCTAACCCAACCTAACCTAACCTAACCTAACCCAACTCAACGCAACCTAACCTAATCTAACCTAACATAACCTAACCTAACCAAACCTAACCTAACCTTACCTTACCTAACCTAACCTAACGACGGTTGCAAGCGCTTTTACATTAGATATCGCAGTTCCCGACTTGTAATGGTGAGAAACACTGCATCTCACTAAGTGACATTGTTTAATGCGGTTTTACGACGGTTCATACCTTAACCTAACCTAACACTCGCACTTGTATCTAAAAACGCTCTATTACACTGTTTCGTTCACAATTACGATATTTGCATAACCTCACAGTTTTTCACCAACTTATTGCAGTACAGAACGCTGTATCTCGCTAAATGACATTGTTCTTTAAGGTTTCACGATGCTTGCATGCGCTTTAACGAGAATATCACAACATAGCAGTTTCGCACTTGTAACGGTACAACACGCAGTATTTGGCTTGTTCATGCCGTTTTGTGTGCTTTCACAACATTTTACCTATCGCAGTTTCGTACTCGCAATAAAAAACACTATCTCGTTAGATGACGTCATTTTTGGTGGTTTCACGGCGCTACCTAGCTTAAACTAACATAACTCAACCTAACATAACCTTCGCACTTCTATCGTTAGAAAATGTTTTACTCGCTACTTTACATTGCTTTCTACAACATTACGACGGTTTTAAGCGCTTTCACATTAGATATCGCAGTTCTTAACTTGTAAAGGTGAAAAACACTGCATCTCACTAAGTGACATTGTTTAATGCGGTTTTACAACGGTTCATACCTTAACCTAACGTAACCTAACCTAACCTAACCTAACCTACCCTAACCTTACCTAACCTCACCTAACCTAACCTAACCTAACCCAGTAACACCGAAAGTTGGGCGAGTTGGTGATTGTTCATGATTACAAATAAGCAGCGCACGACTTTTACACAAAGAGAGACGATAGGGACACCGCTGCACTCTCAACTAGTTTATTTCGTAAACGACCTTGGTTATTATACAACAAGACGGTGTACCACGTGCTACAATGACAACGTATTTTCTAAAAAGCCAACTTCGCAATCGCTCAAAATAATCGATGCTTGGCTTATACAGTAATCTTTTCTTTTTGCGATGTGGAAGGCCTCGATCACTTCCCTTGTCATCTTATCTCTGTGGCTGAATGAGGAATGGTGGCGGCAAGCGAGGCATTTCAAGGATTGTCTCAGAGTAGTGTGCGCCACACAACAGGGAGGATCGCACAACAAGTTCTTCAGGGATTGGTGTAAGACGTCTGACAAAGTAGCGGACTGGTTATGGGACAACAGCCGGCCACACTTACCTAGGCCAAAAAAACCCAAGCCAACGGATGGGAAAGTCATCACCTTGGGAGACTGTGCCATTCCTAAAGACTACAAGAAGATTCTCGGATTAGGACCAAAGTTCTGCTTTGAACCGTCCTTTACCCCACCGGAGAAAGTGGCGCTCACCAAGAACCTTGCTCGTCGTGTGTTAGAAGAAGAGCGCCCACGCTTCATCACGGAATGCGTGGATGTTCTAAAGAGGACGTCAACCACAAGAGGGAAGCAACAGCACGTAAGAACTTTGGTGGACTTTGGCATTAGCAACAATTTGCGTTTTCTGACCTCTGACAAGGAGGGTTGCTTTGTTATTTTACCTGATGGGCTTTTCCAAACAAAGGCGTTATCGGCAGTTAAAAAGAATTTTGTTCCTGTTAACAAGAAAGCTAGCAAAGTCAAGGAGGAAGCTGTCGCGCTACTTTTGAACCACAATCTGGAAAAGCTTGCTTCTACTGTGAAACGTGCGACAAATTTGCACCTGGAGTTGTTTTTTGCAGCAAAAACTCACAAGCCTGACGTTCCGTTTAGGTGTATTGTATCGGAAAGGGACTCATGGCAACTTAATCTTTCTACCTTTCTTCAAGAGCAGCTAGTTAGCCTTAAGGTATCAGATCCCTTCTGTGTACCGAACTCGGAGGCGTTGGTTGCCTTCTTGACAACCTCAAACCCTGGTACTTGCAATTTTTTTAGTGTTGATGTTCAGGATTTGTACTACAACATTCCACATGGTCCTTTATTGACAGTTGTTAGAAAGTGCATTACAGATGATAATGATGAAATCGAATTTGTTAACAAATGCGGCATTTCGGTGGGAGCTTTCCTCGAATTATTGTCTTTTTACTTAAGGTCTACTTTCATCAAATGGCATGATGAGTTGTACCTACAAAGATCGGGAATATGCATTGGTTCGAAGGTGGCCCCGATACTTAGCAACATTTTCTTGGGTTACGTGAACAAAAAAATTGAAGCCAACATAAAGGGCCTTGCAAAGACCATATTTAGATATGTTGACGATTACCTAATTTTTGTAGAACACACTGTACTTGACAGGGCTATAGTAGATATCTTAAATGTTTTCAGGGACTGCAGCGAGGGCCTCGAGTTTACGTGGGAAGTGCCACGGGAAAGTCAGCTTCAGTTTTTGGACTTGTTGTTATCACGTAAGCCAGACCATGTTTGCTGGTTATATAGCCCACGATCTGAGAAGCCCCTGCTTAGCTATTCTTCCGGGCATTCAAAGACAGTTAAGAATGGCATAGCATTCTCTTGTCTCCGCGCTGCCTTGGCCAAATCTTGTCCCCACAAAGTTAATGATAGCTTCATCAGACAAGTAGATAGATTGGCTAGTGCGGGTTACGAAGAGCATGTTCTGCGCAGGACCGCACAGAAGTTGGTTCATCTTGTGCGCAAGAATATATCTTCGGAGCAGCCTCAAATTGAGAGGAATTATGAAGAAAGGAAAAAGAAATGTGTCTCCATACCCTATGCGCACAGTATATCACATAATCTAAAGAATGTAGGCAGCAGGTATGGCTTACAAGTTGTTTTTTCTGCACCTAACAAACTAGGAAAGATATGCGCTAGGCTAGATAGGAAGCGATTGACAAAAAAGGATAGGTGTAGGTGCTCTGTTAAGCACAGTGTTTTGTTTGTGGAGTGCAGAACCGCGGTGGTTTACTGTTTGCTCATGTCGTGTGGGAAAATGTACATCGGTCAAACAGGCCGGTGCATAAATACAAGGTTAACGGAGCACAAGAGAGCATTAGCTAATAATGCTTACTCGCACTTAAGACGGCATTGCTTAGAATGTGGCTGTTCCCCGCTGTTCTCTGAGACTAAAATTCTTTCCAGCCACAGAGATAAGATGACAAGGGAAGTGATCGAGGCCTTCCACATCGCAAAAAGAAAAGATTACTGTATAAGCCAAGCATCGATTATTTTGAGCGATTGCGAAGTTGGCTTTTTAGAAAATACGTTGTCATTGTAGCACGTGGTACACCGTCTTGTTGTATAATAACCAAGGTCGTTTACGAAATAAACTAGTTGAGAGTGCAGCGGTGTCCCTATCGTCTCTCTTTGTGTAAAAGTCGTGCGCTGCTTATTTGTAATCATTAACCTAACCCAACCCAACCTAACCTAACCTAACCTAACCTAAACTAACCTGAGCCAACCTAACCTAACCTAACCTAACCCAACCTAACCCAACCCAACCCAACCTAACCTAACCTAACCTAACCGAACTTAACCAAACCTAACCTAACCTAACCTAACCTAACGTAACCTAACCTAACCTAACCTATTCTAACGTAACCTAACCTTACCTGACCTAACCTAACCTAACGTAACCTAACCTAACCTAACATAACCTAACGTAACCTAACCTAACCTAACGTAACCTAACCTAACCTAACCCAACCTAACCCAACCCAACCCAACCCAACAAAACCCAAGCAGACCTAACCTAACCTAACCTTACCTAACCTAACCAAATTATCCTTACCAAACCTAACCTAACGTAACCTAACCTAACCTAACCCAACCTAACCTAACCTAACCTAACCCAACTCAACCCAACCTAATCTAATCTAACATAACCTAACCTAACCAAACCTAACCTAACCTTACCTAACCTAACCTAACGACGGTTGCAAGCGCTTTCACAATAGATGTCGCAGTTCCCGACTTGTAATGGTGAGAAACACTGCATCTCACTAAGTGACATTGTTTAATGCGGTTTTACGACGGTTCATATCTTAACCTAACCTAACAATCGCACTTGTATCTAAAAACGCTCTATTACACTGTTTCGTTCACAATTACGATATTTGCATAACCTCACAGTTTTTCACCAACTTATTGCAGTACAGA